>NW_024041967.1:0-25153 GCF_014851395.1 Micropterus salmoides | reverse complement strand
ATGAAGAATGGTCCCTCCACACAGAGCCCTTTGCCATCTTTTTGTCTGCAGGAGAGTAGTATGATGTGACCTTTAATGGCTGGCAGGCCAGAGGAGAGCACAGGACTTATAAGAAATGGCAGATCAGCAGCTGACCTTTAAAAAACCCTCATATTGCATTAAGACCCTTTGATCACTTGGATTCCCATGCTGTCTGGGACCTCACTGGCATTTTGACCAGCCAGACTGTGTTAAGGTGCTAAGAAAAAGAAAATTACACACATCATAAAAAGGACAGACACTTTAGTCTAAAAGCATAATTTAGAGTCTATATTGCTATGAAATGTATTTGTCTGAGTCTATGTCTCTAATTCTATTTCAAACATGAACACGTCATCACCAAGACATAAACTCAGTCACATCGACAATACACATGACAATAATAAAGCTTTTGCCATTTCTGCGTAGATGTGTATACACCAGATCCAGGTCCAATCCAGTTCTCAGGATTAAAGCTGGCTATTTCAAGACGTTTTTTGTGTGTCTTTGTTCGTATGAGTCAATTGAAGTTGTGATGGCCGACAGATGATCCAGTCTGATCACAGTATAAAAACAGCTGTTTGAGCCCTGTCAGAGCGGCTGAAATAATAGATTATTATGTAAAACAAAGTTAAAGGGCATTCTCAATGACGTTTATATCAACCGCTCAACTTCATGTAACTGAATCAATTAACTTGAAATCCGTCCAGTCTCCTTTATTAGAAGAAAATGTGTCAACCTTGTCAGGGCTCCAGTTGGCATACTGAAATTTATCTCGCTGACACATTTTCTTCATATTCTACAGAAAAATATAATAATCTTAGCTCTAGCAAAAGGTAATAAACTTTTCTATATTAGAATAATTACTCTAAGTGTGTGATCAAACATGATGTGTCTTTTGGGATGGAAATGCTTTTGATTTGTTCATCAGTTCATTACACTACAATTCCATTAAAAGTAGAGGATATCCATTCAGTGTTACTTTGTCAACCAATATCTTCAGGTTCATGCTACCCTGACACAGTTATTTTAGCTGTGGGTGTCATAATTTAATCGATGGAAATATAATTTGGGAGTGACACTCTTTCGTCCCTAATGTCAGGATTTTGCAGGCCTTTTTTGTAATTGTTGCAGTCTATGTCTTATTTTGCAGCAGCTTTTCTATAAAATTGCGACGTTTTCGGGGGGATTGTGGGGGATTATGTGAAAAATTCATCGTAGATGTGGTTTTATGCACATTTAAACCAGCTTACCATGATTTTCAGCGCTAACAATTAACCGGGATGCAACAGCCTGTGTCACAGTTATTTGACTTGTCTGACTTCCTCCATGCCTTTCTGCCACTCTGTGTGTCAATCATGATTTCCTTATGTTCAACCACAATACTGCACATTATGCAAAACAGTTAAAACAGTTACAAAAGACCCAAACTGTTTTTCACAGTCCTTTTATTTTGGTCGGCAAATGTAAGATGTTGGTATCACACATTTCCCCTTGAGAATTGTAAGAAAAAAATGAAGCTGACGTAGCTGACGTAAATGACAAGACAACGTTTTGCGGGAATCGGTGTTGATAGGTCAAATTTAAGGAAAAGTTGTGGTGATTGGTCAGAATTGCAAGTTGCGCTGAATTCACGGGATCTGTAGAATTTGTGATGACGTGCTACATCATCGTTAACTGGCCTATCTGCTTTTCAGTAACTAACATTACTATCTGTGTTTATTTCACCGGAGGTTCAGCTATGTGAGCACAACTAAATGTATTGGATGATAACGAAACGGTTAGTGAGGCGGACTGAAAATTATAATGAGATTGTGCTTACTTTTTTTACAGTTAGACTGCAGTAAGTAACTTACTTTAATGTCAAGGGATGGGTCTTCCTCTGTGTTATTTTCACCGTTTTGTTGCAGTAGCCTATTGTACAGTATGGGGTCATGTTAGTTACAATGACTGAGCACCAGCGGCAGGTCCGAGCTAATGTAGCATTAGCTGGCTGTCCTGCCTTGCATCACTATAGGCTAGTAAACAAATTGTGTCAATTTGCAGGCTAAGTCAAACACTTCCACAAAATACCAGTAGTACATAGGATAGTAATATGGGTCGCATTAGTTGGTGAAGTAATGTGGAAAGCAATACAACTTTGCACTGGATAACGATAGCAATTGCCACAGAAAAGCAGAAAAATTGTGGGCTGGAAAACCAAAACAATGAACATAAAGCCATACTGCTTCGTAGAGCTGAAAGGCACTGCAGTGTCTCAATTCTCAGAGTTCTTCACTACGAGCATCTCCTTTCACATTATTGTACATATATTTGATCCATTGTTATTAGAATATATTGATTAGAACCACTTTAAGGAAGTGTTTTAAATTGATAAAATTACATCACAGGTTTCTTAATGTAGTTCAGTTTTAGTTATAACTATCTAAACTGCCATAAACATTTTGTCATATTATTAACACTTATGTCAATATTTTTTTACTTCCAGAGCCCTATACATTTTTTGTATCATTGCTTAAAAAGAATCTATAACATGACATGGGCATAAGTTTCTTGACACTACATCATGTGAATATATATTTTAAAAATTAAACGCAGGTGTTATTGTGCTGCCAGACAGTGTGCTATGATGCGAATCTGACGCTAATTATGAGAATCCCTGGAGATGTTTACGGTTGGTCTTGGACCAGGTGCTCCATCTCCCATCTCATCTCAACCTGCTACTATGCCAAAGCTATCACAACCAGTGCAGCACTGAATCAGAGTCAGTCAGGTGTTCGTAAGTATAGCCTTAAGGGACATAAGCTAGCTCGGGGAGACCCCTTTGATACAGCCCTTCACTCTCAACTCCGCATATCTTTAATATCCAAATCACTGCTGTCCCATATGGATGAGGTAATTGACTCAGTGATTTAAAAGCAACCTCGCCACCTCCATTTCCTGCATGTGTCTCTGAGATAAAACATAAAAGATTGTTCTGTTAATCTGTTCACAGACCTCTTTCCTCTCACCGTAGAAATCCAGCGACCCGTCAGCAATTCTAGATGACCGTAATGTGAAAATCTTCCCATCTGCCATAATTACCATGTTACAAAGGGCTGTCTTAAATTACACCAGGAATAATAGCTTTGTGCAATGGGAGTTAGAGCCAGCTACCTTTATGTGTGATGTGTCTGTGTTTCTGTGGTCACAGACATACATGTACTGTGACGCAAACAATAACAATTTGGCCAAGATGGGTTTAAAATAATGGCTAATGATGATTGTTGTTACAATGTTTGAAAATAGAGCACAGAAATAACATGTGGTAGAGTTAATCATCAGTATTCATTGAAATGTTTTTTAAAAAAAAAGTCAAATCAATGACATGTGACATATGGGTATCATGTACAAATGCAAAAACAGCCCATCATTTTTGAAAATGCCTTTTCTACTAGTCAAAGTCCAATTATTGGCATCCAGCCAGGTTATTTTTGTGTGACAGATAGACGGAGAGATGCACAGACAGTGGGCTAATTCCAGTTGTCTCTTTCACAGTTGTCTACTTTATTATGGGAGGACAACAAGGTTTGTCAAATATGATCTGCCAAACGACATATTATGGAAACACATGAAGCTAAGAAAATCACACGTCTCATTAATAACTATGCCTTTTGACTGCAAAAGAGTGACATCTGCCACACACGTCTGTCAAATTTGAATAAAAATCGATTCTTCTACAGCTGAATGCCTGCGATTAGAAAGTCCCTGTCCATCCTTCGCCTTCCTCAAATGATTTATGTGCTCCTTATTTAATTGCAGGTTTGGGAAATGCCCAGTGCTCGTGGCAATTGGCATATTTTGACCTGGACAGAAATTACAGCCATTCAAAAGCATGAATTTCAATCACCTTTCTTGTCCGCTCTCTAGATTGGCTCTGCGTCAAACTGTCATTAGGCTGACCCAAACATTTCACAAAATGAGGGGTTGACATCATTCACGTGGACTCGATTAATCAATCACTTAACGCAAGGTAAAATAGAACAGGAGCACTGATACAAATACAGACATTTTGTGGAGACACACACACACTAACCATTAATGCATATATGTGTACACTGTGTGTTTGTGGGCACTGGATGCTTGCATGTGCCCGTGGGTGTTAAACTGTTTATTGAAGGAAAACATGTTGATCAGCAATGGTGTACAATAATTGATAAAATATTGATGTTTTATTATATCATGCAGTGAGAGCTTAACACATCTAATCTTTTTAGTTTATTTGTCCTTATTTTAATCAATTGGTGGTCTAATGAAGTGACATCATGTCATAGCTACCTGCTATCAAAATAGGGTTTTAATAGACTAAAAATTACAGTATATACCAATGTTCAACAATCATAAAATGAGAAATTGTATAATTTTTATTAATTTTTTTGTATCTATACTTGATAGTATGACACGGTAAAAAGACCTTCCTGCCATAAGACATGCTGTGTTTTTTTTTTAAAGCAACATGTAAGATTTGTTTTTTGAGCTTTGCCGCCCCATACCGTTTCAGGATGGAATTCACCACTGTCAGAAATAAAGACATGGGCAGTTGTTGTTATGCTTTTGCTACTTAGGATCAAAAACTAGCAAGTTGACAACTTTGTTAACACAGCCAAACATCGAGTAACAAACGAGTAAAAGCCAGTCCAATATTTACTCTTGTCTGATCTCTTGCCCATATTTCTCCATTTTCCTCTTCCTTGCTTCCTTAGACATCTTCATTAGTCTGTTCGCAGCCCCTGCCATTAAATCCATACTGAGAATACCAAGCTTGCGTCTTCCATTTTTTACACTCTATACTCTTTGCTTCTTCTTAATGGAGTTATGTAAACTGAGGTTCAGGAACAGGACCACGCCTCTCTCACTTATTCGACCACCTGCGCTTCATTCAATTCCTCCAATCAACCACCCGTGCTTCACTCATTCCATCCATCTGTGTCCCTCAAATCCAATCACATGCACTCATGCATATAAGCTGTCTAACCTGTTTTCTCAACCGTTTTTCAGTTCTCACGTCAGACCGACTCAGACACACACTGAAGTTCCTCAAAAGTAGTTGCTTACCTTAATATAGATCACGAGCTGATTCTCAGCCCCTCTAACCGAGATCCATACGACGATCAGCCCGCGGTCTCTAATCTCCTCTGTCCATAGTCAATTCCACTCCTACATGACCAGCCACTCGTCCACCACGACAGCGATCCTTTATCCAAGTTCTCAACACGCATCTTCCAATTTTCTTCATCCAGCAGTTGTCGGATCTCACCGAACACACTCACAGTCCATAGCAGCCACAGCCCCTATTCCCATCATCCATGTCTCAGCAGGCTGCACTCCCTACCCTTGCACACACATCCCCTCATCCCGACATCCTTTCCTCTTCACTTTCTTCGGCTGCTACCAACATAGTCATTCTACCTGAACAGGTGGCTCATTCTCATTCCCGTGCAGCTACTGCCACTGGTGTTGCTGTCCATTCAGCCATGGCTACAGCTAGCCAAGGCGCTGGGCCACATGGACCAACCCACTTTCCTCCTTTTCTTTCCCTGTCATCCGACCCCTCCCGTCCTCCACCCCTTCCCCCATCCTTTCCCCCGCTCCCCATGTGTTTTCTGTTTCCACAGCTAACGCAGGATCCCACATACCGCCAGCTTTACCCATGACCACCAGCCCTTTCACGCCAGCATCCGCTAACCCCCCATTTTATCCTCCCTCGGCCAGGCGGCCCTCACCGGTCTCGCCTTCACTCAGGCAGTCGATTCTGTGCTTACATTGACCTCGCTCTCTTTTCCTGCCTCCACAGGTCTCTCTTCACCGCTAGGTACTGCTCAGGTCATACAGCTAGTCCTTTCTCACCTAGAGAACTTTTAGCCGTCAAGTTTGCATTTGCTTTTTCCCTCTGTCGCGACACAATCATTCAGTTTTCCTCCATTGCAGGGCAGAGCTGGACGACTATCTTCAATCATCTTGGACTCGGCTTGCTTCCCAGGCTGCATGCCGCTTTCCACCTCCAGCAATTAATCAGGGCACCTTGAACACCAGAACCTGCCACTCCCATGACCTCACCCAGCACGGTCATGGCCGCACAGATACCCCAGACTACGTCTCATTGACGTCTTAAATACACTGAAGACAGTTCAGCCGCCAGTTCGTTCACCTCCTGGTTCTAGCCAGACATCGAGGCTATCCCAGACCAGAATCAGAAGGAACTTTATTGCCTTATAGTGTTTTATACATACGAGGATTGCTTTGGTGATAAGGAGCTACGTGTAGGCAACAATACAACTGAAATAAATATGTAGAGATACATACATGTGGAATAAACAACACCTTCCTCCCCTTTCCCAATCCACCGCACCAGCCATCAGCATCACTACCAGGATTACTACGGCATAGACCCATCTCTCTTCCCCCCTGGCACCACCATGCCAAGCACCAATAGCCCCATCCTTAGTCCCGTATTCCAAGCACCACACAACCCACCCACATGACACCAACCTCTGCCTTCTTGCCGGCCACCACATGTTTGGCCAATCCGTCATTACCAGCACTTCCCAGGCGTGGCCCATTCACCCAGGTTTCCTTCTTTGAGCATTTCTGAGAATGGTCTATCTTACTCAGTCTTCAAAACATTTTTCTCTCCACACAACCACATTCCAAATAACATAAAGTTCCCAACACATTGAAATATTGATTTAAAACAGTCGATCCTATGAACAAAAGGACTTCCATGCTTACAGGCCACAGCTTGAGAACAGAACATCCCACTGGGCTCTTTCTCTCCATACTGAAGAGACGAATCGATTGCTATCCTGCATGTCCCTGCAGCTCTTACGGGTTGCCAGCAGAGGCCGATAAAGACTGCCTCTGCCAAAGCAAACTCTTCTTCTCTACGACGACAGAAACGAAACCTGTCAGCTAAGCCGAACTCACGAAGATGGCGGACCGCCAGATGGTCTCTGTTGATGCAACGGATTGCCGTTCTTTTCCCTTTCAAGCCTCCTTCTCATTTACATTTATTCATTTAGCTGATGCTTTTATCCAAAGCGACTTACAATTGCTATACATGTCAGAGGTTGCACGCCTCTGGAGCAGCTAGAGGTTAAGTGTCTTGCTCAGGGACACAATGATGGATGGATCACAGTGGGGGATTGAACCTGGGTCTCCCACATCAAAGGTATGTGTCTTATCTATTGTGCCATCACCCACCCTAATCACCCCCTTCCCAAGCTCACATAACACCATACAAACAAAACTATCTCCCCTACTGTCGCACCTATTTCCTCTCTCCACTGGACACATAAACTCCCTTATCCGCATCATCCCACAAGGCCGATCCGTTCTTTTCCACTTACCACTACTATCCGCCGCAGGGCAGTCCGTCCACGATCACATGGTACCCAACGGCAGATCGTGACGTGACTTCCTTTCTTCTTGGAAGGCATCCTTTTCTCTACAAAAACCCCTTAGCCCGACCTGAAGGCATTACATTACACAGAGGCAGAACCCTCATCAGTTCAGCGGCCGTGGAGGCGATGCTCCGATCCGAGCAGCCGCCAGAACAGTCCTCACCCTCCTCACCCTCCTCTTTCCTCCGCCCGTTCGAACCGCACCAGATTACAACCACTGACATTCATTGGGGGCATGAGGTCTAGCCATCCTGACATACACAGACAACCACATACTACATCACCAGACCGCTCTGCAACACCCACTTTCACCACTGAATCAGGCAGAGCCGTCTCACGCTCCTGGTCTAGGCATCTCTGCCTATCCCAATCCAAGATTCTTTGGACCCATACTCCGGTCACTCATTCCGCATTAGGCACTAGACCACACCACCGAATTCTCAGCCGTCACTCTTCCCATACCTACCATGGCTACGTCCGCAACAACCATACCGACGTTCTTCAAACAATTTCCGTTCATTTCATTATTCTTTTGGGGGTTCATAAGACCAAGCCGCTTATTGAGACGAGCCCCCACCCTGAATCTCGACCCCTCGGGTTCCTAGCCGCTCCGGCCACCAAACCCTAAACAACTTCCTCGACCCCTTCATCCCTCTTCCCTCGACCCCTTCATCCCTCTTCTCTCGACCCCTTCAACACTCTTCTCTCGACCCCTTCATCCCTCTTCTCCCGACCCCTTCATCCCTCCATCCCTTCATCCCTCCATCCTCGACCCCTTCATCCCTCTCCCCTCGACCCCTTTTCATCCCTCCCCTCTCGACTCCTCCTTTCATAACTATTCATCATAATAAACCACTATAAAATCTAACATATGTGTGGTCCTTGTTAGTGAATAGCTTGTTTGCTGAAGAGTTTTATTGGTGTGACATGGTGCTGTAAAGCATTATGCTATTCTCACAGTAAGTTCCCTGCCAGGGATTTCAATGTTACACAGTGCTATTTCCAAGAGCCCCACACAAGTCAGTGTACCATCAAAATTATTTTGAAGCTGTGGGGAAATACTAGTGATCTGCAGATCGATACTAAAGCATCAATATTTCTGACTCATATAACTACTCATATAAAAGGATAGATATCTAAACTCAGTAATTTGGAGTGAGTGTGAGTTATCATAAGTATTTTACTTTCACCAGGATGGTCTAATTATACTCGGTCGATAGGAACTACTTCTCCTTCCGCCTGTTAAAGTCATGCTTGCGTTATGGCTCTGTGACGGAGCTTCCTTGAAGTGAGCCGCTGTGCAAACATCTGAGATTAAGTCAAAATAATATGATGATGTTATGAAGCATGCAGTTCTAAGCATGATATTTTTATTATAATTAAAGAATATGACAGTAGTTAGATTTCTCGTCATTATACAGCCATTATTTGGAATTGGTAAGCCTACAGCCTACGGGGGGAAAGGGGGGGTTTAGATTAAACTAGAACTAAAATATGTAAAAAGTATTGGTATCGGTATCGGCAATACCAGCCTGGGTATTACTTGGTATTGGATTGTATATGAATTAAATGGGATCACACATAACTAGAAAATGCTGTGTACTTTTACTTAACTCCCTGCTTTACCTTTACTGTACTAGCTTCTGTACTATCACTCTGGTCATCAGTCTTTCTACATAAACATCTAAAATGTCTACATAAATAGCTATGCCACAAACTAGTGTTTAATGTGCCTGTTAACTTAACTCAAGCTAAGAGGATCTACAGTACCTACATTCAAACAACACACTTGATTTATACTCCTGCGTAAGGTCTACGTGCGTAGCTACGCCGTAGGCTACGCACATAACCAGGCATTTATACTTGTGCGTCCGTGTGTCCGTCAATCAGCAATTAAACCCCCAAACACTAGTTTGCAGTAGCGCTACAGCATCCACTGTGTTGATGTTTGCCAGCCGAGCAGGCTAACTTCCGGTTTAGCACTCCGCTAATCTGAATGGGGGTAAAATTGTATACGTGTGGCTGGTATAGCCTTTTCAAATGTTATCGACCGAATAGATCTCATTCTGATAATGAAATAAGTCATTTCGCTCGGGTTGTGACAGTTAAATATATTGATCCACCGTGTTAACGCCGCTGTTTTGGCCGCTAGTAAAAGTTACTTCAAAGCACAGGCACTTCCTGTAGGCATTGCGAGGCTTCCCAGCCGACCAATCACAGTCCTTACGGTCCACGTCGACTCAACACTTTTGAGGAGGTGCACGTCAGTTGACGGCGTAGCCTCTGCGTACTAGTGTTGTGTCATTTAAAGAACGTTTCGTTCATAAGACCTAATCGTGTGTATGACTCGGGAGGAACGGGTTGTCTCAGTGAGTGATTTTTTCGTTTACATGCATGCGTGAAGTATCTTGGACTCTTACGTTCACTCGTCACACGGCAGCTGCCTGGGCTCCGTCAGCACAGGAAACAGAATTGATTAGGTCAAGACTCTCAACTGTGGGTCTAGGTCTGAGTCGTTCTTTTGTCACGTGACAGCTCCTACTGTGGAGCAGGAATGAACAACTCATTCACCGCTCACATGGGTCCTCCTCAGTCTTTCGTTCATTCCTGCCGGTTGTGACTGCCGGCGCCGGAGAATGAGAGGCAGGTCGGCTGTCAGGTAACAGTCACTAGACTGAAATATATCTAATATCTATTTTGTGACATTTAATGAAGCATAACATTATTACAGCGCAGTGATGTTGTGTTATAGTTTTAACACAGCCGCACCGTAACTTTAGTCCTGCTAATGTATAACATTACAGCTAACAGCTGATGAGAGTTGTTCTGGGTCCGCTCCACTTCAGAGCCCTGACAGGGTTCTACCTGGAGCCGAATTACCTTAGAGGTAGTCTCCTCTCCAAAACAGACAGACAGCGGTCATTAAAACATTAAAACACAGCCACGTAGCAACGTTAGCGTTAGCCCTGTAAACAGCTAACAGTTGATCCAGGTCTGCCAGAGAACGCAACGTAACTTTTACTTTTTATTTACCAACAGAGCCGTGCTGTTGTTTCACAGCTCGTGACTAGTGAACAACCTGCAGTGTTTGAGAGCGATGTGCTCATGTGTGTTTCTCTGTCTGCAGAATCCGGACCTGATGTGGCCCATTCTGCTTCCAGAACTGCCGAATTGCTGCGTTTACATGTGTTTATTTCTTTGTTCCTCACTCTGTGCTGGAGTTCTTTTAAGAACTTGGTGGCTTGATCCAGATTATTATTAAATTGGTTGAATTTTAATTAGGGTGTGTTTATTCATATAGTGTATCAAGCTTATTACTTCAATATATTTACTGCAAATCTAATATTAATATTTTACTCATGGATAGGGACATTAGGCTACTGTATGAATGAGCACTTCAGAGATAATGATAGTAATTATATACATAAGAGTTTATATGGCTGGTCTGGTTGTATACTACTCGGGAAAGATTGTGACAATGGTAGGATTTAGACGGAGTAGTGGTAATTACATAGTGACAACATATTTCTGTGGTTTTTACATGGTTTGAATTTGGTTGTGGGCCCAGGGGGGGTTATATAATGATGATATACAGTAATCAAGAGGTGAATTTGTGCATTATACTTTGTCAAATAAAGCAAGTCAGGCAGCCTTCCGTGTCTGAGAACAGCGCTGTTTTTTAAATGCCCACTAGAGGGCTGCAGCACCACAATAACCAGCCTAGTTCAAATGAACAAAATGACTCAAAGAAAGATTAGTTCATTTTAATGAACGAGATTTGAATGAACGAGTCTGTCAAAAGACTCGAACTTGCCATCACTACAGCATACCCTCTGCGTAGCCCTGTAGCCTACGCCGTCAATTTGACGCAGAAGTATAAATTGCACTATATACAACAGGGAAAGAGAATATATCCTACATTAATTTACAGAAATCGGATCTTGACCCCTTTCAGGAAAAAATGTGATGTAGATTCTGAATCTGATGTAAAGTTTATACATAATGTTCGACATTTTGAAGTACAGTTTTTGTATTACTGTTTTTCTCTATGTACCTTTTCTATGTATTTTATTGTTAATTGTTTTGGATGTTTATCACCCTGGACGGTTTGGATGGTTAAGAGTACAGTATGCTGCAAATGCTGGAAAAAGCAAAGAATCCATAGCAACTGTGGACCCTTCTAGCATTCACAGCTTTAAATTAGTGTCCATTGTGCAGTCGCTCAGCTGGGTGTCACGCCTCGAGAATAAAAGGACAGTCTAGCAGCTTCTAACTTGTGTTGTTTATGCTGACCCCCCACCTGTGAGATTCTGCCAAACACGACAGAATAAAGCTACCTCTAAGCTCTTAATATGTGTCCCTCCTGCTCACAGATCTGTCTGGAAAGAATGAACCTCTGTGCACAGTGGGCAGTAAAGTCAGCAGGAAATCTCGACTGTTAATGACACTTAGATCAATCCCCTTGGCTCTGTATTTTTCTCCTTCACTCTCTTATCCTATGTTCATCTCTGTCTGTCCCTCCCTCACCTGATTTCTTGTCTATGTCCAACACACTACAAAATCGTGTTCCAACTGAGGACGTTGTGTTGACCCAGGCTGTCCTTTTTGCTGTTTGCAGTCTCTCACAATTACACCGGGTCTGTCTCCAGACAAATCGAATGGGCCAGCTTGTCTCTCTGACTGTGTGCAGTGCTGACCGATCGATGGGCATCACAGTTAATACCTTCTCTTGGTTTTGTGGAGTTGTGGAATGTTTGTTGCTGATGGACACGCCCATGGGCTGCTTTCCTCTTGGCCACATCAAGGCTTTGCTCCGCCTGGGGACGTCTTGTCGATCCCAGGCTGTTCAAAGTGATCAGAGTCACTGTCCACAAAATCAATAGGCTTCTCCTGCTCCCCCTCCTTTCACGTTTACTACCTCCGTAGAGCAGTGCACAGTGTTTTCCTGTACGGTCTTAATGGAAAGAACATTGGTTGGATCAATAAATCAACTGATCAATGGGCTCAGGGGAGCAGACTGGAGAGAGTCCCAGGGAAGAAACCAATGGGACGCGAGGATCAGGTTCTATGTCTGGAAAGGCCTCAGGAAGGCAGGTCATAACAAGATCATTACTGGCAATCAGAAACCGAAAAAAGTTTTTCCCTAAGCAAGTCCACTGGAAGAAATAAAAATGATTTGGAGTTGTCCAATTATTTAAATAGCTTGTAGCTCATAGTGCAGGTTGTATAAGTTGCCCGTAGGACATTTTAAACAAATATTGTAATATGGATTTAGTCATTACCATTTTCTGTTGCCCTGCCCAGTTTCATGTACATATTTGACAAATCATCCTTCCTGGATTCTAATTAATTTTTTGAAAGATAATCCATTAGCTTATGTTGATGTCGACAATATTTTAGGCACACATTATCTTGGAACAACCCAACCACACAATCACACACACTCATACAGAGGCCAGAAAGACTATGAGGCAAGGGAGAAATATAATGGTCTGCACCAAAGTGATATCAAACATAAATGAGCAGGGGTGGCGTGACCTCTCCTCTTCCCTGTGGCCCGGCAGCAAGAGATCTGCAGCCGTACAGTAGCCCTCACTACAGAGGCGTGAATTTGTTCAAACACTGTAAGCCAATTGTGCTGCGCTTAATCTAATTTTGTCCAATGCCCAGAATGCCTGCAGAGGTTCACAGAGTTGATTATACTAAGTGGTTGTTTGGTACGTAATCTATGACAGAGAGTATTTTATTTAGTTTTCTAATTCAATTCAAATATGCTAAATAATGCACCAGCAGAAGCCCCATATACAGCATATGCGTTGCATGAGTAGAACAATAGGTTAATTGTGTTATACGCTGCTAATGAAAAACAACAACACCATTCTTCTTCTTGTGAAATCTAAAGCCCTGTAGTATATCCAGTGTAATTATTAAAATGAGAAAACATCAGGAGAATCAGAATCAGAGAATTTAATAAAGCACTAATAAAGAGCTCCATTAGGAAGTCAAAGCTTCCCAATCAATAGGTTGGGAACATATTTGGGTCTTCGGTGAAATACCCAGTAGTCATCACAGTGCAGTGACAGTTCAGCAGGGAAAAGACATTCTATTTTTACTCTGAGAAAAGAAAGTATTGTCTTACAGAGAAGCTGCCAGCAAACTTAGTATATTCGAGCACTTCGGCTTAGACCATAAAAGGTATCTGGGCACTGGGGCATCACAAAAAAGGTCTTGCAGACATACTGTATGTTCACAAGGTCAAAAGCAACCACTAGAGGTTGCAGCGTTCTTTATTTAAAACATTTGGATCATGGAAAGTTTGACTGTTGGATGGCCAAAAACAGTTCTTCTTCTGGGGATTGTGAATATGCTTAGTAATTTTCATGGCATGCAGTTTACCTTTTAAAAGTTGATATTTCTGGTTCCAGTGACCTGATGAAGATGGAAGAGAAAAGGTCCATCAACATTAAGAATTAGCATCTTGGGTTTATGAATAGGGCGCCGTGGCATGAAGGTCGCGGCTTCAAACCCCGGTTGCCAAAGCCTTTCTGTGTGGACTCTGCATGTTCTCCCCGTGTCTGCGTGGGCTCTCTCCGGGTGCTCTGCCTTCCTCCCACCGTCCAAAGACATAGGTTGATTGGTGACCCTGAGGTGTGAGTGTGAGCGTAACTGGTTGTTTGTCTATGTGTGACCCTGCGATGGATTGGCGACCTGTCCAGGGTGTACCTCACCTTTTGCTCGATGTCAGCTGGGTTTGGCTCCAGCACCCCCCGCGACCCTATACGCAGGATAAGCAGTTGACAATGCATGGATGGGTTTATGAATATTCACAATAAAGATATCTTGGACTAAAAATACCCTTTTTTACTTTTTACACAACATCATTGGTGTAAATTATTGTTACCCAATTTATAGATGTGATAATTGCCTCGATGGACAGACCAACCAACCTACCAGTCAACTGAATAACACCAACCTTGTCTGGCCTTGACACTAGTGGGATAGAAACACGTAGATAATACTGACAGTTAAAAAGCAAATGCACATGGTGTTTCCTGCTGAATTAGCTTCATTAACATGATCAATAAATAAGCCATTTGCCACATGTCATAAAATAGAAGGGTCTTTAAAATTTCTATTGTATCATATTGTGACGGCCCTCTGTCTGCAGGCTGCCCTGCTCTCTGCCTCTGGCTGTAACTTGTAAATGTGTACTGAGATTTGTAAATGTGTACACAAATCTACAGATGTGAGTAGTGAATATGATTTGTTCATGTGTAAACAAATTTGCAAATATATGCATTATATAAACTGAATGTAAATGGCCTTTTATTAATGAGTGAAATCCGTAAGTATTTAGCTTCAGGAACTCAGGAAACAGTTAACTCTTTAATGGTGTCTCACTTACTTGCAGCAAGAACATGTGCATTTTTTGTTAATTGTTGTCATAGTATTTTTGTGCTTTGTTAAGTCTCTGTCAACATGTAATGTTAGTTTAGCTACTTACGACAACAACAAAAACTAAGTGTAAATTAGTGTCAACATTACACTATTTTTTGTAGCTTCCTGAATCACACAATTTACATCTTCCTGTGATAAATTACTTACTTTCACACCTTTCACACTAGACTCTTCATGTTTAAAGTCTTGACATGGAAAATGATACATCAGGGGTATTCAATTAGAATTCAAAGTTATGTAGTGTCAAAGTGTATTCCAGTTAGAGAAAATTTCCCGAAGCAAAGGTCCGGAACATCAAAATTACTAACTTGCGTTATTATTCAGTACCATAACGTATAGTTGTATCAACATATGATTTTAGTCAACAACGGACTGTCAAATCAAATAATATTTCAGTCAGTTTTCACATCAAACTGGAGGGATAATATATAATAACTACTCTAATAATAAACTTTAAATTTAAGTAAACTAAAATAAAGTGCCTAATTTTTAGAAGAAAAAAAAAGTGTAGCTTGAAGCGATGAAGTGTAGTCTTAACCAATTTTATAATAAACACATCATAACAAATGAACAGCTGTAATGCCTCCTCTTCTCTTTCATTCCCTCTTACAGAGCTACCACTCCTACTTTGTTCAGTGAGAAACGTGAGCTCTAGTTTGTCCTGCCAGCTACCATTGGAGATCTATGAGATATTCTGGTTTTGAACTGCCTGTGGGAGGAATGTACATGCAAGAATCTGTACAGTCTTGATTAAAAGCCATCTCTTTTCCCTTTTGTCTGCTCAATTCGTGTGTGTTTCCAAAACTACTCTGGTGAATCTCGCGGACTAGACTCGCAAGTATCGAAATGCACAGATTTGATTGGCTGAGCAGCGTCACATGAGACAATTGGAGCACATGCGATTGGTCTGTGAGTTTCCTGGGCCGCTAAACCAGTACAGTAAATGCTAGAAAAGCTGCGCAGGTTAAAATAGAAACGCTCTGTCACGAGGTAGTAGTCTCAATAATAAATCGGCTGTAGGTCGGTGGCCCACCTATTAGTGACCTCTGTGATACATCATCAGATGTATGAGTTAATTATTTATCAGTAAGTACACATGTAGTAGTATGTACACCACTATCTGCTTACTTCTTTGGCACTGTGTATTAGTGATTACATTATTTGAATAGAGGTGATGTAATATAAAGGGGCTGGATTTTAAAAGTCCTATCAGTCTGAGAGGGTTGACAACAACACAAGACCTCTATGTCCTTATTAGAATGAATTAAGGGCCGCTAATGCACCAGATTAAAGAAACCAGCGGAGCCTGCAAATGCTCAGGGATTTAGGGCACACACTGAACTTTACTCTGCAAAAACACATTATACCTCTGCAAACAAACAACAAAACATCATCCACATCAGTCTTTCCCACAGGATTTTCTGTGGTAATTCTGTCATCTCTTTACTGGACTTTTACATCGAGCAACTTCATTCGCATTGTGTGAAAAGGGAATCCATCTACGGTGTTTTGGATGTGAAACGCAATAAGGCTCATGCTGCTTACCTTGCTGCTACCTTTTACACAATAAAATATTACTCACGCTAAAAGCAGCTTAGAGAAATTAAATCACCATGTGTCCTGACAGCTCAATAGATTTGCGTCTCCACTTGGATACACAAGAAGACACGATTAATCCTCTGGTGTTGGGATGCAGCACAGAACTCTAAATCACAGTAATTACTCTCATCTATGCCAATTTGCACGTGACAATAAAAATATATTTAAAAAATCTAAACAAGTCAAGCAATTACACAACAGTCCATCATGCACACAAGTCTTGTCTTGAAGTGTTGTAATATATATATATATTTTTTTTTATTATTTAAAGTGCACTGGCTTGTGTTTGAGCCAATTTGCAGGCCCCTACTATTGTCTGTGATATGTTAAGGTTTATGTGTACATGTATTTGTTTCTTGTGTGTGTGGTCACCCTCCCTTAGTGGCACTCTCAGTGTCAGCGCTGTAGTCATTCTGGCAACAGGCATCCTGTCGCTGCGGTGGATTTACTGGCAACATGCCCCCCTCCCTCCCCGGCCAGCTCTTTAATTACCCTGGCCTATTGATCCTCCCAGGGACACGGCACTCTGGAGCTGAAGCTGGGCCTGCATCAGTTAATGACTGATTATTCTTCTGTGGGCCCTTGGGACCAGGCAGGCGGCGCGGGTACAGAAGGAGCCTGAGAGCACCGGGCCTGTTCTGCTCAGCAGCAGGATTTGCACTTTTCACCAGCTCACCTGATTGCAGAAGTGGCTCAGAATAGCATTTTGTACTTCTTGCTCTGCCAGCTTGGGGATTTTGCCAAAGAGAACGATAGACTGAGAAAGTTTAGACAATCATAACAATTTATTTCTGAGTGTTGATAACCTACCATAAAAGTGCCCCAGTGTGGGAGACACATCAGTTTCTCTAAACAGGTTAAAAAGATCCAAAAATAAAAAAAATAAAATCTAACTTTAATTTTCTTGGTAAAGTTACATAAACCTTGATATCATATCATGTAGGTTTAATAGTATACATCATAGTGAAGGGAGTCACAATTATGCTAGTAAATAAAGAAGAGTTGAGAAAATACATGGTAAAGAAAATAATGTAGTAATTACTTACTTTAGTCAAAAACCCCTGCTGAATTGTACAAACAAAAACTTGTATACCTACAGGGAAACAAGTGAGACAGAAAGACATGTAAGCCAAAGATGACAGGCAAGCATGTGAAAGGAAGCTCGTGAGACATTGAGGTGTGGATGTAAATGTAGAATAAAGAGTCCTACAAGACTTAACGTTGATTTCTTTTTTAATCCTGGTAATCATCGCACATTGTGTTCACAGCCCGACATGTTCTTCATACTTTTCCTCCTCTTCCTCCCTCCTGAACGTACAGAGTCGCAAAGATTGCATTTGAAACCGGAGAGACTACTAATCATTGGCATGTTTAATGATCACCACTATTAGAGGTCTTCACTTTATGTTCGCTTACTTGCCCATTATCTCCTCATGACGAGCCGTATCAGCTTGATGTCTCCGGAAATGGAAATGAGTTGGAATGGTGAAATGAAAAGAATTCCTGGTTGCCTTTAATGAGGGTTGATGATGAGTAGTCGATGGGGCTTCCTGTCACTTTGAAACATGTCTTTAGAGGAAACAGTTGCTGGATGAAGTTGACGTTCTACTTTTGTGCCACTGGGAGAGGAACCAATGAATGACATCTGACTGAATAGACGATGAAGTCCCTCCGTTTTGCTCTCTTTCTTGTTTCTTTTTCATTCTTATCCATTTCTTTTTTCTTTTTCTTTTTTTTTTTTTTTTACCTCTGAGGCCAACGGCCATCTCTATTTGGCAAATAAATTTTTTCTTCTTCCTGAGAGCTCACCTGAGGGGAACTAAGGTAGTGTTCATGAGGAGTGATCTCAATCACTCCTCTCTGGGAGTCAAAAAGATGAAGGGATGAGTGCTGAATATTTAAGAGAAGAAACAAGTGGCATATCCGAGTTAGAGGAAGGGAGGGTGGGATGAGCCTGGGAGTTGACCTGATCCTATTCTCTGCCACCCTAAACACTATCATAGGGACTGCAGTTCTTGAATGATAAAACCCAGGGGCTTGTTTTAGACCTTGCATCACATTATGTGTTACATCCAAAAATATGACTTTTAAATGCATTTTATTCATTCAGACCTCTGCATCCTTTGTTGTTTGTTTTAGCATGTGTAATTTTTGGGTCAAAATTGTAATTTTCAAAAAGAAGAACTTTAAATTGTATTATTTTTGCAATAATAGCATCCTCTACATTAGTGTTCTCCACCAATGACACTGCCGATACTTGTAATTTTATTGGTGCAATATTTAGTAGTTCATAACACCACTTCTATAATAAGCTGTCAGCTGTTGAGCACTCCCTACATAACATTGTGATTTCCTATGTTATGCCATGTTGTGATTTGATTGACGTAAAACTGAATTTATAGTTGTACACAAGGTTAACAGGAACATAGGTTTTGATTTATAGTGTCACATTTCAACGTACATGCGTTGTACGGCGCCAGAAACAGTAGTGAATGTCATGGAAAGAGCAGAAAGTTGTGAACATTTTTCGGGAGAGATGTAATCCTGGGAGTAAACCGGGAGAAGGCAATGAAGGAGGGTTAGCAAGTAGGACCTAACCTGGCTCCGTGTTATTTCTGTACAACAGCGTGCTGCATGTGACATTGTTTTATTCCTCTGCACATTCGGGTCACTTTCAGGCTGTGGACAGTCCACACTGAAATCTGATATGGACCACATTTAAACAATAATGTGAAATAGTCAAATAAAAATTGGATCTGGGAAAAAAGAACTTGAAGAGCTAGGTTCAGTTAAGTGGTGTACATAAGGTACGTTTTATCCCACGCAGCCGCTGTAACCCTTCAAAACAAGCATAAATCCAGCAACAAGGCTAACTAGCTTCCACTTTCCAAATTCAAGCTAGAAAAACAGAAAAATCAATATGTGGCAGTAAGCGTTGATAATTATCCAAATTATAATTATGTGAAACACTGCTTTCACTACCACCCCCCTTAACCCCCAAACAAAGCAGTCTCTCCTGACTTTTTAACAAATATCATATTCATAACAGCAGCAAGGAGTGTGTTTTTTACAAAATATATAACGTTTCTTTATGCCATTGGCAAAATTAAAAAATAAAGCAAGTAAAACTACTGTTTTTCTGCACATGTAGCCTATTTATAAGAGCAGTATTCAGTATTTTTACAAAACGTTATGTTAACGCCACTCTCTCCCGACGAGTCCAAGCATCAGAGAGTAGCGGCCGGAGTTTCTTTCTGTAAGTTTCCCGCTGACCTGCCGTACAGTCGCGCATTTCATCAAGGTCGGTGTGTTCAATAACGCAGTAATGCAGCATTACTTGGATTAGTAAATGTAATAATATTACTATTTAAGAAAAGTAATCCATTACACTACTAGTTATTAGGAAAAGTAATAATATTGTGTAACATGTATAGGAATCCAATATTTCTGCCAATAGATCCTCTTAAATCTTACACACTGGTCCTTTAACAACACAATGGATCCTCCCAAATGTCAAATTTTGTATAGGGACAAACAGTCAGGCAAATTTCTGTTCAGCTTTAACAACCAGTCCATCACAAGGCTACAATAAATTCATAGTGACTCCAATCGCCCTGCATGTCTTCTGACTGTGAGAGGAAACTGGAGCACAGAAACCAGCAAGATACCATCAAGGTATTGATCATGGGTCCTTCTTGCTGTGAGGCAACAGTGCGGCCATATATAGAGGCATCCGTTAGAAGCCACAATGATGGTCTCATGCGCTTTGGATACCATGAAGATGTCAAAGTTTACCCAGGTCAGAGCTCCAAGGTGGCAGAGAGCCAGATCACTGAAAGTGTTCCCAGCATGGGTGAGAAGTCAGGGGGACAGTAGTGGAAATCTATCTATCTATCTGTCTATCTATCTGTCTGTCTCTAAAAAGTCCAGTCATAATTTAAGGATATATAAAACTTAATGTTCTACAGGGCCAAAATGGAGGAGCTTTTTGTTTCACTTTGAGGCATTTCTATTAGAGTGAGGTGATTGTTCTGTTCAGTCCATGCTGGAAAATGATGCAAGTCACTTACAGTTTTTTTGATCGCTTTGGTACTATTATTGCAAGTGTGTGGTAGAATTTCACAACTTTTAGTACAAAACAACCAAAACGTCACACTTGTAACACCGCCAGTCTTTCATTGTGCATTCATTTGGATTGTAAACATATCTCACCACACAAGCCATTGATTCAAAATATAAGTTTCTCGTGAAAAGTCATGAGAACATATGGTTTAATCACCAAAATAAAACATAAGGATATCTTTTCAGTTTAGTAGTTTTAACTATCAGTGAATCCAGTGATAAACAATGCAAGATACATGTTTCAAATCACCTTAGAATTGTTGAAAATAGTATGCTACAGTACTGTAAAAGACAGATTACAGTTTTCCCATTACGCAAAACACTTCCATTACCCAAAATTTACAGAATATATCATTTATATTATATCTATCCTATTTGTAAGTCAAGTCAAGATCAAGTTGTGACATCCTCTCCAATCATTTGTCAAATTTATTTTTATTTTTCCAGACAGATTACAACGTAGGTATACTCTCTAAAATCAAATGTATAGTTACAGTAAATAAAACAAATTACTGTAAAGCCAGCTTCATCAACAAAAATGTACTTGTAATGGTTCACATCAACATCAAGCGCCATCATCCTCTAAAAACTATATTTTGGTAAGTTCTTTTTACAGTAATTTTAATATACATAAGTAGGCGATGCATCAAATAGTAACAGTAATACAGTATATAGTGCTTTACCTGAACATATTCAGCCCTCAGCTGTTTTACCTGGTCACTGTTTCTCTCAAAAGTCATTAGGTATATTTGTTTCATTGATACCTGCTGCCTCTTCATAAGGGCTACTGTTGGTAGGCTGATGGATGCCACACTGGCAAAGGTGTCATTGTTCTCCTCAACTGCCTGCTTTATTTCCGACAGGCGTATATCATTCGTGCCCTCACCATTTCCACCATTGCCAACTCCTGCTGGTCAGTCAGCACACACATATGGCCACAACTGTGGGGTTTTTGGTCAATTCTTGGCATAGAAAAGAAGATACTGTCGATAGATCATACTGTAAGAATATTGTAACATGTTGAATGAATTTGAATTTGAAGATGAATTACATGCATTACAATTTACAGTACTGTTCTAAAGGTAAAGCATAGTATACATCCTCCAGACTTACCGGTTTACAGGTTACCATATAAAATCTCATTAATGTCTGAGTCTGATCAAAACAAGAGATCTCTAACTGATCTTAAATAAGTCTAATTTAAGTCTCCTGAACATTGGACTGTGAGATCAGAGAAAGAGCTCAAAGAAAACTCAGCTATGACTCCTAGGATCTCATGATTCTTCTAAAATATGTCTCAGTTTTCTCATATTGGCCTCAGGAGCAAAAAATTCATCTCTGTCAAGAGATCTCTACAGTAACTTAAATAAGTGTAATTTCAGTCTCCAGAATGTGGATCAGAAAAAAAAAGCTATATCATATATATCTGAGATATTTCTCAGTTTTGTCTTAGTGACCCCACTTAGTGTCATGATCCTGTCCTGAGTGCTGTGTTTTCGGGTTTTTATTCTGAGGGTTTGGTTTGGTTTTGTATCTGCTATTTAGTTGGTTTTGGTTCCATGTCTTTGTTCTTAGTCCTGTACTTTAGTTCATTTCTTTAGTGTTTACTCCTGGTCTTGTGTTCTCTGTTTAGCTCTGTGTATTCCCTTGTTCATTTACTGGTTCTGTTCAGCTCTCTGTGTACCGGTCTGTCATGTGTTATAGATTGTTTCCTGCATCTCAGCCCTGTGTCTTAGCTCCTAGTTTTGTGTCTTTTTTTTTGTAGTTTTTATTCTGGTCAGTGTTCTGTCTGTTTACCCCCTGTTACCTTGTGTCCCTCATGTTACAGTGTGTCGGTGTGTGATGTCCTGTCCTGAAGTTAATAAATAAATAAATTTTGACATTGAAAATAATGCACTTTCAAATGTCATGCTTTCCAGTTGGTTAAGGTAGTCACAGCCAGCATAACTGGAACACCCAATACTTTGACATGATGTTTAGAGATTAATTCATTAATGACCGAATGCATGCAAGAACTGGTACACAACAAGTATCTGTCATACAAAATAAGCACTGTTACTTTTGATACCTTTTACTTGAGTAGAAGTTTGAGGACTTTAAATGTGCATATGGTATTTCTCCTCTTTTAAGTAAAGGAAATTTTACTCTAGTTAAAGACAATCCTTAGCTGTTAGTTCTTGCTGGATGGTGCAGTGGCAGTGTTGTTGCCCTTTGAAGAGCAGGAGCGGGCTTCAAGTCCAGCTCAGGGCAAGCTCGCAAACATCTCCCCAGAGCTCCCAACTGCTTTTTAGGAGCAATAAGCAAGACATTAATCTCTCCTAAGGGTTTTAGGAGCAACAATGCCGATTGGAGTGATCTCAAAAAGATACAATGATGAGATCTCATCTGTCACTTCCAGTCTCCTATTGTAATCTCAATTCAGTATCCATTTGTCTTACCCAAGTCACAAAATCTCAATCTCACTTAATCTCATCCTTTTCTCCTAAGGGGTTCTAGGAGCAACAATTCAGATTGGAGTGATCTCAAAAAGATATACTATTGAGATCTTAGTGTTTTCTCATCAGTTAAGGAAAAGACTATTCTGAGCAAAGATTTTTCCTCTGGGCTAGGCCTCGGTTCACCACATGATCAACGATGATAGCCTGGACTTCATTAGAGACAACAGATCTGCTTCCCTCTCTCTAATGACCACCCATTCGACAGGCCCTTTGACCACCTATCAGACCTCTCTGTTGGTGCCCATGTCCACCAGCTCTTCCTCTTCCTTATTGTCTATCGTGCTCCATATTGAAAGAAATTTCCAGTGTTTATACGCCATCTTTTAATGGGTGACCAATTGTGGTTAACAGATGAAATCTATCAGCAATAATGAGTATTCATCAGTTGGATTAAGTGTTGGACAAATGTATTCATGCAAATCAAAAGAGAAGCACATCAAAAGTATCGTGAGCATTGCATTGTGAAAGACAATTACTTCATATGAAAGGTATTTCTTTGCTGACAAACTGGTTAGGTTTGGTGAAAAAGTTACTGTGTAATTTTGTGTGTTGTACTTAGTCAAAGGGTGGCACGGTGGTCTGGGGAATAGCGCTGTGGCCTCACAGCAAGATGGTCGGCCTAGGTTGATTGGTGACCCTAAATTGTCCTTAGGTGTGACTGTGACTGGTTGTTTGTCTATGAGTCCAGGGTGTGCCCTGCCTTTTGCCTGATGTCAGCTGGGATTAGCTCCAGCCACTCGCGACCCTATATACAGGATAATTGGTTGATGATGGATGGGTTACTTAGTCAATTGAACATGTGATTACATGTTTGAAAATACAGACTTTTTGATGATCTGCTTTGAGTATTGTACTAAGAGTTGTGAATTTTACCACACACTTGCGATAATAGTACAAAAGCGATCAAAAAAACCCTGTAAGAATGTGAGTGTGAACATTTTAGTGTTCAGTTGTCTAGCTAGATGCTGACTTTGTACCATGCTGCCCTTGTTTCGTTGCACCTTTGCTTGTCTGTGACTAAGAAGCTAAAGTAAAGCGGGCATAGCAGCCTGGCGGCACAAACAAAAGGAGAACATTTTGCAAACACATGCATATGATTAATGTTCCCACACATATCATCCATCCCTGCCTCCCACCGCTGTATGCTATATTACCAAAACCAAGGCCTCACAAGATGGAGCATTCTGTGGAGGAAATACATCTTTGACTCGTACACAGAGAGAATATTATTAAAGTGAAGAATTAACAAGCTGTAATAATTACTAGAACACTCAAAGATTCAAAACTTTCTCATTTAGTCATAATGCATAAGGCTATGAAGTGCATGCTCTTTTCATTAGCCGGCACAGTTTGTTACCAGTGCATTGGGTAGCAATGTGAATTATGTGATAAGCAAACAGTGGTTTGTTGTGCCGTTAATTGTTGATTACAAGATATATACTGCTGTGTTAATACAGTTTGTTTGCTTCCATGTCTATGAATTTGTAATTATTGTGCGCTATTCCTAATCATCATTAGTCACAAACAACAATAGATTAAATAATTGGCTGTCTAATCTTGCTTTTCTTCTGTATCTTATACTTTAATTTCAATTCATCTCTTTTATACTAACTCTCTTCTCTTTGCTTCCTGATGGTATTAAATATTCATCAACACAATTCATGTACTATCAGTTCAGCCAACTAATTTAGATATTTATTCTTACAATCCTCTGAATGTGGTACTGGCTTTATGCAGATGTAAGAGCACAATGAATAAATCACTAAATTAAAAAAAAACGCAGATCAACTAGTATCCTGCTCTTTAATTTCTAGACAATTTAACAAACCTGTAATCCATTTGACAGATACCAATACTGCACACAGAAAATTCTAAACAAATTATGTAATTTACATAATATAGTGAAATGATGGTTAAAGTCACGTAAAATGATAAATTACAACATTCATTCAAGGTAAATTTGTTTAACTTTTGGAGCTTTATATTGAGCTCTCATGAGAAAAATACAGTAGTATGTTA
>NW_024041966.1:0-35889 GCF_014851395.1 Micropterus salmoides | reverse complement strand
AATCACACACAAGAACCCTGCAGATACTTGTTGGAGCAAAGAATCTAAAGTTTTGTGGGGTCCACATGTGTCTCTGTGGTGTTTCTTAGTTTGAACAGTACACTTTCTCTAGAACGAAACTATCACCACGAAAACATTGATAAAGATGGAATAGTGTTCATGAGTGATTCAACAGGAAGCTGTTTAATGTTTGTAGTTTTAGTTTGCTGCCACCTGCAGGACATCGTGCGAAGTATCTTGCAGGTGTCTCCAGGTGGAGGCGGTGTAGAACAAGCAGAGCAGCAGGTTTGTGGAGGTTTTTGATGGAACAAGAAGATGAAGCAGCTGTGTGATGAACAGATAAAATGTTTGCGAGTGTGTCCTGTGACAGCAGTTTATGGATGAGTGTAAAAGACTGGGTCCCGCTGTATCACTCCGGCTGCACTACAGCGTCTATTCAGGGGCGCGATCCCACTACTGAGCGGCACGGGGGCTTTGACCTGCTCCGTTTCCGACCTGGTGCACCCCTCCTTAGACGACCTGGTGGTCCCGGGCTCCCCCAGGAGCACCATATCGATACCGAACTTAGCGCGGACACCCGATCGGCATAGTCCGCTGCAGCTCAGAGCTCCTGAGCTCAAACGATCCGCCAGCCTCAGCCTCCCGGTAACTTGGATTACAGGCGCGCGCCACCGCACCCGGCGGCGTTTACACGCGCTCACAGGACTTTTGACGTGGACTAAAGTGACGTCATCGCCTTCGGAAGGTATCGATCAAACCCTCTGATGAAAGTCCATCAAGGAAATTTAAGTGACCTAGTTTCAGATTATGGGGTTCATGTTGTCTGTGGTTTCATATCTCATTAAAAAGGCTAAAACTTGTACTTGTACTTCTAAGATGTTATTTGTCATGTAGCCTACTGAAAATGTAATCAAAAAGAAACACTCAAAGTCAGTCCAATAACACACAGATACACCAAAAAAAAGTCTTAGCCTATTTAGTTAGGTTTAACTGCAGGCTAAAAAAATCCATAACATGAAGAGCTAACTGAATGCAAAGCATTCTTTCTCTTTCCTGCCATGAATGATGGAAATGTGCTAAATCCTTGATTTGCTTTTTGACCTAACAATTTGGAAAATCTAAATATACCCAGTAAGATATATTGGAACCAGCCTATAAAATATTAACTATGTGACTTATTTAATGGTAAAATGTAACTCCTCCCAGGCTCCTAAAACCCCAAATTCCACGAAAGTCAACAAGGACATGACCTCAGTGTCCATCGATAGATAAATTAGATAGATCACGTGTAATTGTAATGTCTACAGCTCTCCCAGCTGAAATCCACTGGGAGTATTGGTGTGATTGCCAGTGTAACGTTATGTTGAGTGGTTGGACGTGAAGGCTTGGGTGAGGGTCAGGGGGGAGCATGAGAGGGGTTCTGGCACCCCGGTGCGTTCAAACAGAGAGAGTGCATTGTTCTCTGACCTAAATTTCTTGACCTGGAACTGCAGGGACAAAAGGTCACATGAATGGGACGCAACAAACATGTCTTCACTCCACTGCTCCACACTCGCTGGTCAGACCATGACATCATCCAACTGTCAAACAAAATTTTGACAATTAGCCCTCTGAAAAGAGCATAGTAGCCAAGAGAGCTGCAACCAGTAGTGTGACATATATGGTCTCAGATTTAGCAAATTATAATGATTCAGTAGTTGATTGATGATGATTCAGGAGTCTTTGTATCAATCTGAATCCACCCTCTTTCTTGATCATACATTAGACTGAGTCATTTATTATGGATTATGCCTCTAGCAGCAAAAATAAAATCTTCACGACCTTCTGGTTAAAACTACAACCTCCAAGTACTGAGCAATGATGACTTTTAATTTTTCAAGATTTCACAAATAATAAGAAAATAACTACAAAGAAATATTTAGAAAATAACATAGGCCTACTGTATATATAATAAAGAAAGAAAACAGGAGATGGGCTGTCCACATGTGAAAAGAAAAATGAAACAAAATCTTGCAGATGAATCAATAAAGAAATGAATGTGAACTGGCACTAATATCAAACAGATTCAGGTTCAAGAAAAGGCCCCAAACAGGGATTTAAAAGAGATTTGCTGTTTTATTTGAATCATAAGTTACGAGTATCTTTTCAGCTGTGACCATGAGCTCATGCCTGTTGGTAGCTTTACAAAAAACTCTCTTCATAGCAGAATTGTCTCATCGTTCATCATTCATGTGTTTGTGACTTGTTCTATAATGTACTGAGTCGATGCAATAAAGTTTTTAGAAAGTACAAAATATCCATTTGTTTGTTTGTTTGCAAAGGAGAAAATCCTGGCTAAGTCGCTCCTGCCTCTGAAAAACGTAAGGTTCAGTATGTTTAGCCTAAATGAAAAAGTGATCACAGGCTTGTGTGTATTTTCCAGGTGTAAAATAATGCTAGCTACAACATAATTTGGTAGCACTGCAAAGCCCTGATCTTATAAAAGCGATTATTAGAATCTGGAAGAATTGGCCATGAACACAAAGTGAACTTCACATTTATCTTTTCTTACTCTGCCTTTCAGTCCCTGCCTTTGAGTGTGCACCTTACTCACTGGAATGACATTTAAATGTGACCAAAAGACGCAGATGTCACAGTCTTTGGCCAGCAGTGCTCATCAGCATCTCAAACACATCCAGTGGCATCATCACATTTATGGGTGTGTCCTGGCGGGGGCACACTTGTCATTTTTCTGTGCTCACGAGCTCGTCTTGGTGCTTAGATGAGAGGGAGGGCGCAGATAAATCTCATTCTCTTTTTCATCATACTGACTTCATTCTTCACAGCCCTTTGATGAGACGGGGGAGCAAACCTGGGTGGAGTCTGGAGATTTACGGCCAACAGAAGCGTGCAGGCCATTAAAGCCCAGCGCCCTGCTAATGAACAGTCAGTGCAATCACACTGAGAGTAGTACAGTATGTATAGAGCTCATTGATCCAGTTTCATCCTCAGGGACATGAATGCTGTAGTCTGACCCTGTCACACAAAAGGACAACATGATTCATCTTTATTTTCTAATCAAAACTCATGTTGGATTATTTGATGTTGTGTATCTGACACAACATGCTGTTATGGTTTAAGCTTCATAATCACTCAAAGCAGAAATTTAATTCAACAGATTAAACACTGCTGAGTAACAATTACTAGATCAAAGGTTGGGAGTCGTCTTCAAAATAGCAACAAAATTGTCTCTGCCTGGTGTGAATGACTGCATCGTGCTGCCACCTCCCCCAGCACACACACACACAAACACACACACTCACACACACAACATCATTATTCCTTTTAACTCCCCTGTGTGTTGACGTGCAGCCGGCAGCCCCAGCTGTTGCCCGGTGATGCAGAGCTCCAAGCTGTGCAGCGTGTTGTCATCAGAGTGGTGGCGTCTCCTGGGAAAGCAGAGATGAGCGCTGTAATTAGCGGGGAACGAGACGAGCGGCAAGCTGAGTGTTCCTGTGGGGCCCCTGGAGGCCTCTGGGGAGTTTAAGACGCGTGGCTAACCTGTGGGGCACTACCTGTGGCATTTAGCGCTGACTCAAAGTGTAGCATATAACAAGTGCTGATTTGTCACACCTAAAGCAATGGAAATAAGCATGTTTTAGAGACAGTGCAGAGGTGAATATGGATTTGCTCTTGAATTCTACACTCACAAGGGGAGATAACACCAATTATCAATTCAGTTAAATGATTTGCCTGAAAAACCTTAAAGCCCTAAGGCACTGCTGAAGCTGTAAAACCGGCACAATGTGAAGCTGAACCCAGAGAAGCTGAAAAACTGGAAGTTGAAACAAATTATCTGAAAAGGCTGTAATATTACATTACAAAAATGTGAAAAATTTAAATTTAATTTGATTACAAAAAATCTATTATTACAAAAGGTAATATTTATGAAAGTTATCAGACTATAAATGTAATTAACAAAGCAATCAGATTTGTATTTTTATTGAATTTTTGTAAACATATATATACATATAATGTAAAGCGATTGTTCTTTCAAATTTTTATTATAATTTATGCACAAACATGTAAGTTGTATGGTTGCAGCTGGTTCTACTTATATATATAACAATTTATACCGTATATTACTTTATATAGTAGTTGGTCATATTCATCAAACAAACAAATGCATAACATATAAAAAAAAGATTAATATTTTCTGTGATCATTTTTAATCTGTGAAGTTAGTATAGCTGCCAAATAAATCTAGTGAAGTAAAAACTGCAGTATTTACCCTGACTTTATTTTGCAGAGATGCAGTATAAAGAGCAACAGAGTCCATGTTTTAATTTTGGTAAATGAATGAGGACTTTCACCAAGGAGACAGGCCGCTATTCTTGTCCCATCCAGGACTTTCTTTGTGCTTTGAGACAGATATTTACAATAATAATAATGACACTGTGTGAAAGAGGACGGATTTGTCTACATTATATGAATAAATTGAAAGTTGTGGAAGTTACAAGGGTTGGAGTCACACATTTTGGAAAAAAAGCATAAAAGCAGAAGAGGTGGTAATTCAAAAGCTCTAAATGATGTAAACCATAAAAAGCTCTTGTGCCGCGTTTAAATTTAATTTGTCGCTGAAAGTATGCCGTAGTAGATGATATTAGAAGTTATTACAAATGACAAAAGTGATCATATTATAAAAGTAATAAGATTACATTGGAGTGAGTAGATTGAATTATGAAATTACATTAAAGCAATTAAAGTAACTACAAATGTGGAGTGTGTCAGTCATTAACATCAGCGCTGTAGGTGCTGCAGCAAGCAGGTTCATACCTTGACGGACACATGGGAAAACACAGTATAGTACCACACCTGCAGATCAGTAACTCTTTTAAAGAATATTCGGATTACCAAAGTAATCTGACTACAGCAGTAATTTTTAGGATTGTCCGGAAGATGGTTTCTTATCTGGTTACATCAGCGGTGGAAGAAGTACTCAGATCATTTACGTAAGTGAAAACAGAAATACCACCATGTAAAAACACTCAAATGATAATGATCAACTGACTGGAAACTCAGTTTCATTATAAGAAATCTATTAGAAAATATAGATTATAAGCACAAATGTCCTTAAAGAGTTTAACATTTTGACTTCTGAATAGTTTCGGTAGCTGAAAGTATGTATAAGAATAAGAAAGGTACAGTATCCTTTTTTCATAAAAATCACTTGTCTTGAGGATATCATTATTCCAAGTGCAATTTTCCTGACCATCAGATAAAGCTCAGCTAGTGTTTTGTTATCCTTACACTGTTAGCATGTACAGTAATAAAATGCTTGTGTTATGTGTGCGTGCGTGTGTGCGTGCATGCGTGCGTGCGTGCGTGCGTGCGTGCGTGCGTGCGTGCATGCGTGCACCCTGTCTGTGTCTGCACGCTCTGGTGTGTGTAGGTGTATGACGGCTGCTTATTCTCCATCTGCGTCTGTTGCTGATGAGTAAAGCCATGAAATAGATCCAGCTGGAGATGTGCAGAGGAGAGCGAGGCCTCCTGGGAAATCATCCACACCTCCACCAGCACCGTGTCAACTTCTTTAGCACCCCAGAGAGCTATCAATAAGTGGGTAATTGAATTTTAAGCACAAACACTGCCGTCAAATGAGCGTGTGTGATGGGGGATGTTTAGCTGTGTGAACATGGTGAGGCTGTCATCCGGCTCTCTGGGGGTTCGCACAGGAAGGATAAATGTTTAATCCATTAAATAACAATTACAGCCTGTGCTTGTCCAGAGTGGCTGGCAGAGGGGGGGAGGCAACATGGCTGAACTGCTCACATGCCTGAAAATGAATTTGCTTCTTCATGACACAAAGCATTCTTGTATCAAAGTGTTCACCAGCCAGCAGATACAGACCAAGAGATATTTGGGGGTTTAACAGCCTTGAGTGGATTTACGTAGAACATATACATGGTGGGTATTTTTTAGGCTGATTCCAGTAGTTTTAGACTCAGTATATTTAAACTTGATGACTTCTAAGCCAGTTACAAAATAAATGAATGAAGATTTCAGTATTTCTTCCCAAGAATGTTATTCATGTCTCAGAAACTGCTTTTAAAATAGATTAGATAAGATAACTTTATTAGTCCCAGAGGAAAACTGTATTTGGTCACCCATGCATAATGACAAATGACAAGAGAGACACAATTCAGTAACCTCAGATAATATATGAAACACACAAGCTAACAGATATCTGATCAGCATATTAGCTCATAGCTAACCACTAAATTAAAAAAAGTCAAATTTTAAGATTAAATAAAAGGTCAATTATAAGTGATGCACCAAAAAACAACAAGTTGAGAAATGTTCTGCCCAATTTCACTAAAACTTTATATAGAAATATAATTAAAAATAATTTAAAAACTAACTCAATTGATGTAACATGAAAAAAATGTTTGTGGTTATAAGTGTAATTTAGCAACCTTGAAAAATGTGTATAAAAGTCAAAATGGAAGTTGAATTCAATGTCCTCTGAACTCATCTGTAAACAAACAACATGCTAATGGCGATCTGATTTAAATCAAAGGTGGTGCTAATATTTTATTCAGTCAACAAACAAAAAAACAATCACTTTTAAGAAACAGCTTGTCAGAGTAAAAAACAGGCTCTTGTCTTGAGAGTCAGAAGTGAACAGATGTTTGGAGAGATTACATTTCCACTCCGACTGTAAATTAAGTATGTGGACTGCATGATAATATAATTTTATGGAGTCTGATGGAGAAAGTGGGAGGACGGACATAAAGGGAAAGCTCACAGTATTAATCCTTGGAAATCATAATAGTAAGGAAAATGGAATCAAATAATATTTAAAACTCTTCACATGAATCAATGACTGGAGGAGGTTTAGCCTTTCATAAGGTCACAGCTAATTTGCAAGGTGTGACCACTTAGCTTCAAGTTGTTGATTATTATTGTCAATGAGATAAAAAAAATATTACAGAAAATGTTACCTGGAAATCAGGGTTCACATTCTCTAAACTTAAGATCTATCACCAAAGTGACATTCATGTGTTCACAGAATATTTTAAATTGTCCGGAATGGTTGACACATTTTATGCTCAGTAAAAGACAAGCTGATGTTAAATTCACAGAGCATCCATCTGAATCAGACATGAAACTAAGAGATATTTGGGTGATTAGAAGATGAGAAACATTTAAAGGCCTCATGTCAGAGTGGGTCTTTGTTTGTGTGCAGATGTGTATTTGTGTGTTTGTAAATGTGAACAGTGGGCTAAAAATAGGAAATGAGCTAAGTGGACTAATGTCTTGCATGTTTACTTGTTTTGCAGATAAAAGCTATCATGCTGCTCAAGATGCGTAATATAACTATATATATAACTAATAATTTGCATTGTCTGATCACTGTATTATCAAGAGCATGACTTCACACTCCCACACACGCACACGCACACGCACACAGCTCCTTGAACGCAGTGTGTCAGTGATTGTTAAGTTGCACTCGTGATCCAAAACGAGTTTGCTAGCTGCGGTTTTCTCATGCTGCTCACACAATGGCCTGTATATGGGAGCTGCCTGTTGGCATTGCTTAATTAGGCGAAGAGTTGATTCATTTGCACTAATTGACAGCTAATTAAAGGAGTGAGGGCACATTGATTTGACGTTCCTCTGGACAGAGAGGCCTTGACTGCAGGGGATGTTAGAGAGGGCGAATTATGAAATATTGAGTTTTCCGGGTACCACCTGCCATTAGACATGGCCTCAAACATATGGAGCAGTCTGTGTGTGTTTGCATGGTTGAACAGGCTGATCCCACAGTGTTGAAATGCAACCTGTAGAGCCCAGCTGCTTGTGGTTCAACATTCGGCTGCACAAAAAAAGAAGTAAATCTGATAATATTAATAATAATATTAATATGTTCTGGCTAAGAAGAGAAACTCATTTGAAAAAAAGTTACAAACAGGTTGAAGTTGATTTTATCACAGTGCTAACAAAAAAGGTTCAGTGTCATGTTTGTGATGTTCATTAACCTCTTTTGTTGTTTTGCAGCAAAAATGACACGACTGATAACATAAACATGAATACTGTATGTTATTTTATGTAATATACTGTTGAGTTAATGTGGTCTTTTGCCAGACTACACCATGGATTTTATAACATTGTATTAAAAACTACAGCTGGATTGAGGAACCATAAATGAATGACCATTTACATTTAAGCCCTTGCCAAACGAGTTCACAAAACGCCAGGTAAATCTCTCTGTATTTAGCAGTATACACCAGAGTTTTTAAATCTAGTGTCTCCGGTGACATTCCTGGACTGTGTTTAATGACCTCGAGCTTATGCCAGAGCTGAACGGGGAGCAACTCAGTATGGCAGAGCCATGTATGTAATTACACGTGTTGTGTAATTACTCCCCTTGTCAGAAGCGGGAGACAAAGTTCTACACTGCAAGTTTTAAGTTGCAGAAATGTAAGCGACAATACAGATTTCTACTGTGATCAGTATTTTTATATAAACAATGGATCAAATCACTGTGTGTAATATGAAAGGGGCTGCCTGTTGTGACAAACCCATATATCATTATCACGCTACTCTGCAGTTTCCCTCAAGTTTACTGAGTGTTTAGCCCCTTTTTCAATGCATGGTACCAGCTCAGCTCGCCTCGACTCTACTCGCCTTTGGGGAAAAATAGTACCCAGTAATTTGGCCGATAGGGCACCGCCAAGTTATTTTTTGCAACCAGCAGCACCGAATGTGACCATACTTGGACGAAACAGTGGAGCTAACCGCCGTGTGTGGAGCTAGCTTGCTAGGTGCATCTGTAATTCACGTTAACTGTCATTTTAACAGGGCTGACAACTTTGTCTAGCGAACAAGTCTTAAAACTAAATGTACTCACCAGAGAAAGTGAACAGCCAACTCCTAATAAGCTTTTTCAATGGTGCTGGTTAAAGTTACACAGTGCCGTGGGTACGAGTCACTCTAGCCTGATTGACAGGTCGCCATGGTAATGACTTGTCAATCACAGATAATCCCGCCCTGAAGCATACTCTGCTTTATGGTCAATTTTCCTCTAAATGGCACCATAATTTACTAAATGAACACCATGTTGTATTGAAGAAGACATGAAACTAGCGATTGAGACCATAAACTAATTATGAAAGTGTTTACTGAGGTAATAAATCAGCTGAGAAGTAGGGTCATTTTACCTTTATTTCTAATGGAACTGGACTTCTTTTTGCAACCACTCGCCCCCTGCTGGCCGTTTGATAGAATGCAGGTACAAGCATTGGCCTCAGTTCTCGGACCAGAATCTTCCCGCTCGGGCAAAACCAAAGGTGACGTAAAAACACTGCAGACTACTGAGGGGTCAGAAAGTAATAACAACAAATCAGTGTCGGAAATAACCTAGCTAGCAGCCCGTTTTCAGTTAGTCCTGTGGTGTGTTTACGGCAGCGCTGATGCTGCTAATGTAAGATGAGTTTAGGTGCTCAGTTTGTTTTTAGTTTAGAATTCCTTCAGTCTTGACCGTTCAGGAGATTTCTATTAGTAGCCGATTTACCACCGAGGCAGTCTTCTTTACAAAACCAACGGACTGGGTCATTAAAACAAATAAAGCAGTTTCATCCTAAAAAATGTGTGTCTCTTCGGCGGACACATGCCATCAGCAAGCCAGCCTCTTGACAGGGTAAGAGTTGTCGGCTGGCAATATTTTAATATCAGCCAGCGCTTGTAAAACAGGTAGAATGCAACAGAACTTTTGTTTTATTTATCAATATGTACAATCAATGTGCTGTTGGACCAGATGTGCCACAGACCGGACAAACTGCTGCATTTTTATGTTTGTGTTTCTTTTTTGCTCCTTTCTCTGTGCTGGAGTTCTCTTAAGAACTTGATGGCTTTATCCAGTTTGTAATGAAATCAAGTTCTGACAATCCGACTCTATGCTACCTGCTCACCACCAAACAGCAGAAGTTAGACAAAGTTAGCGACTGGCTGGTGAATATAGTGGAGCATTTTGCAGCTAAAAGAGGAACCTCCCACAGGAGGTGGTGGGGACCAAAAATAGCACTAAAAGGGGAATTAATAATGTCAGGTCACTTGAAACACAACTCCAAATGAATGCTATTTTTTCTCCGTGTGTGCTGGATGTGTAACGTCCATATCAACTTTAAAGGTGATAAATATATCAGTGCTGCTGCCAAGTGGCAAACCAAAAAACAATTAATGCTGATTTAAAGAGTTTTAAAGCAAAACAAAAGAGAGATGACACCCCAAATAAATGTAAAAGAGTCAAAATATTATCTAACAATAGAATTTCTTTCAGTTCTTCTGAAATATTAGGCTTATTATGTACATTTAGAAGGAATGCCTGGAGCGTTGCCTTGTGCATTCAAGATTTACTGTATTCATTTGATTACACGCAGATATAAAAACAGTAATCCAAAGTTGTTAGATTTTTCTTGGCATTCATTAAAACAGAAGATAACATTAAGTAATTTTCGATGCACCTCTTGGCTGTCTGTAGAGAAACAGTGCTGTTCCCTTGTCTCTGTCTTCAACATGCTGGCAGCTCTCCATATTTGGGACGCTGTCACAGGAGGTTAACACAAGTTGTCTGGAGTTTGAGGGCCAAACATTGAAGGCCCTGAGTGAGTCAATTTAAATTTCTCCCTTTCTGAGGGACAAGGACAACGCTCTCTGCAGGAGACCAAGAACAGGCAGTCTTCATGTCTGCTAGTGCTGCCCATGTGAATCAAAAAAAGACAATTAGGGGCTTATTAGGGCATTGGAAGAGTCTGCTTGCCTGCTCGGCCCCAGCTCTGAGCCTCTGCCATAGCTCAAAACAGTCAGGGGCATTGTCTCACCTAATTAAGCTGACCAGAGGCCCCTTTTTGTGTTGCTTCTGCCATGCCTGTCCGATTCCCTTCTCCTGCCTAACTGCTAGCCCCTATCCATTGTGGAAGTGTGCTAATTAGACAAGAAATGGGCCCAAGTAATTATGTCAATTGTAGTTATGAGTAACCACAATGAGGTATATTATTTTGTCAGGAAAGTTTTGGTGTTGGGATGGGGGGTTGCTCTCTCCCATGTTTCTAAAAGTATTTTCCTCATTACGCCAATAACACATCTGCACATGGAACAGGGGAATGTGGCACACTCGGCAAGTCAGAGTCCCCGACAAACTTCAGAGCATAAATAGATGCACTCATACAGAAATGGAGACTATAGAACGGCAATGGCATGAAGTTATTGCCCTAATTAATGCTTTGTGCCCCCAGAGCAAACTGTTGAATCACCAGTGGCACATTGTTAGGATTGTGAGAGCCTTTTGTTTCTTCACCTTAATAGGATGTTTTGATCAACAGCTATTTGGTAACCCAGCTCTTCTTCTTAAATGCTGAGCTCTGGGAAATGGCAATTAGCTAGATTAGAAGAGCCACTTCTGGAGCCTCAAACAAAGACAAAGATGGATCAGACAGACAGAGCTGGTTCAGAAGCTCATCACTGACCCAGACTGTTATAACATCAAATATTTTTATCAGATCAAAACATACATATATCAACACAAATATCCAAACAGATACATGGTAACACAACAACAACAAAAAGACATTAAGGAAAAAAACAAAAAACAAAACATGTATATAGTTCATCATTCTGTCATTCATAAATATTTGTTTGTCAGAAACTACAGATTTGGTCACATAACTTGATTTACAAATGCACAAAGTCCCCATATTTTTTTAAATGTCTGTAGAGGGTCTTTAGTAGAATATGTCAGTTTCTCCACAGCCTTTAGATTCAAAACAAAATGTCAAATCTTTATTTTCTTGTGCTTGTGTGCTGCATAAATCTGCTGTGGTCCATACTCTGTCCATGCTAGTTCTGTGCTGCTGCCAGGTTCCTACAATAAACAAACAGGAAGCAGGTCTATTTCTCTCTAACACAGTGAAACTGCAATGCCAAAACTGATGCATTACAAAATTGTGTCCGACTCTTTTTTTACTTACATAAATATAGTTAAAAATACCACAAAAAAAAAGGTCTGTGCACAGCTCGTTCACTCAACTAGGCATTTAGCATGAGCTAGTGATTAGCTTAATGCTAACATTGGAAAAACAATTTAAATGGATTATGCCATAATGATTTTAAAATCTTTAGGTTTGTTGCAGGTTGCAGAAGAACTTAGCAGCTTCAAGGTAAGTATTTAAGGTCAATATTTCAACTAATATTACTTCATACTCACAGACATTATGTTCTTTAGGGACTGAAGAAAAAGTTAGCAGAGGAGAAAAACAACAGCTAACTTACCAGTGCAGAGTGAGCTATGGTAAGCTTCAGACACAGTCTCTCCCTCAAAGGTGCAACACAGTTCAAGTACGGAAAGAAATGAACATTTGATGGATAAACATGCTCTATGGCACTCTATTTTAGTATCCTGACGTTGTTATGTCACGCTATTACTTCAACTGAAGAGATATGTAGCGCTGCAGAACAATAGCAAACATAATTGGCTGTAGCAAAGTAAAAGTGCATATTTCACTTTCAACAGTCAAAAAACAAACCAAAATATCCATGGGAAACAGGACACTGTCATGTGTACACCTATGCAGGACACCCTCCCCTACTGAAGACGTAGCTGCCTGCATGATGAAGAATGAACATGTCCTTTTCTCTGGTGTTCGTCCTTTTGTATTTGTTAATAATGTGGTCATAAAATAGTTAGTAACTGAATAATAAATTAAATGTAATCATACATAATAACATACATAGTATATGCACACAATATACATTAACACATCTATATGTAGCCAAATAATGCACAGACAGCCTCCATAAGAACTTACAGTTCATTCATGGCTTATAACTCATCTAAAACATTTCCAAATTGTGTATTTAACAATAGTAAATATGAACTTCATACGTAAAGCCATCCATCACTTTACATATGAATGTGAAGATTCATTTGGACTGAGAAAAGGAGTTCAAATGAAAGATGTAAATATACTGTCAGCAGAGTGTGAGGTGAGCAGGTGTAGCTGGGTTTAGTCAGTTATTCCTGTCAACTTTCTGACATAAAACCAGGTTTTCAGCTCCACACAGGAGACGCTGCTACTCAGCCATGAATGTCATGTAATCCTTTGGTTCACAATTTTTGCATTGCCTGAACCTTTAACGTATCATTGTAGTTTACAGTATTAGCTGTTGTAAACTTGATTAAACTTTTATCTTTTATGGAAATGTTCACTGACTTGAATAGAATACGACAATGTTGTGACTTTACAGTGCCTGATATTCATACGGGGAGTGGTTAAAAGAATACCAAATCAGTGGACTGATTATATCATGCAACACATATTATATATAGCAGGATAATGCGGTGAGCTGTGATGCAAAAATGTGTTTCTGGCTGTATCCTGATCGAAGTGGAAGGATGTGATTCATGGATGTTATCTGCACATGTGTATGAGTGTAATGTAGAACCCTCATTAGCATAACTATCGGTGTGGCATTGATCTCTTCATTCACCTCTAATGAAATGCCTCTCTAATAGCTTCTCATGAGATGCTGAAGGCAATTTAATTTGCTTCTCTCCTCTTTCTTTCTATAGGCTACAACATCTGGACCAGTCGAATGTTTTTTATTGTTAGTTTACATTTTGATTTTTAATTTTCTTTTTATTTCTGGACCACATCAAATAGGTGATACTTCTCTCTTTTGAATTTTTCCATTTGCAGAGAAGATTTTATACAGTTCCGCAGTGATTAGGGAAAATAAAGGCTAAATCATTTAATAAAGCAATGCCAAAATACATAACAGTAAATAGTGACAGGCTTGATGTCCTTTGGTGTTATAATACAAAAATCTTGTGTGATATTTATTTTACCCCCTACATTAAGGCCTGTGAGTGTCTTTTCCTGCAGGGAAATTAGGCGCAGTGTTACACAACCGGGGTGAAGCCACGTCTCTTGATCACGTCACAGATTGCAAACCAGCACTAAATCTGATGTGGGTTTGACAGCCTGACGCACTGCTGCCAAACAGTCCCACCGGAACCACCTATTTATTTATTTATTCATCGCCACATGTCCCATTGACAAGACTGTTATCTCCGCTTCTATCGTGCGCGTCCACTCATCTCCATAAACTCTCCTCTGCGTAATTATCTGTCCAGATGTCCAAAAGTGTGCCGCAAATTATCTCGGAACGATTGAAACGGCGCAATAATTGAATAATAGCTGATTAGGGAGGATTAGGTTTGTGGAAACAGAGGGAATATGAAAGTATTTTCACTTCATTTCACAATTCAGTGGGTTTGAATTTGAGCCGAGGTGTATAGCCTACTGTGATAAATGAGTGTGAAGAGAAGCTGCTGATTTCCCCTGACGTCCTAAATGTCTTCGCTCTTACTTACACATTCATGCGCTGAAACACTGCAACTTTTCAGTCTGTGTCACAGCTTTTTGTGTTTGATATCAGACCTAAAACTACACAAAAAAGGAGGAGGAGGAGGAGGAGGTAAAATAAATCTGTTGCTGTATAGCACACAGGCATGTGCTCCTCTGTTTGTCCCCTCTTTAATTGCCACCCTGGTGTGCCCTAAATACCCTGAGCTGGGATATTGTATTCTTTATCATGTGACCCGTCAAAGAATAAAAAAAACGTTTAATAACCTATCAACAGATGAGCAGACTGCCACCAAAGACAAAACGTTTAGTGCGCAAACCTAATTAGAATATGCAAATCAACACGGGACGTTGTTTCATTTTGCTGTCCTCTTAATAAGAAGCTCAATTGATTCATGAACTGATAAAGAAATTGGCTTATGTGAGTTTATGAGTGTTTGAAAATCCAACGTGACCTGTGTTTAGTGTGCATTATTTTTTAAAGGATTCACCTTAATATTGACACAATATTAAAATATAGAGAGCTGAGTTTAAGAAAAGTTTACTCAGGTGTAATCACATTAGGCCTATTCATCTTTTCAATTGCATGATTTTTTTTTTTTTACTGTAGGCCTATCGGTTTACTGTGATTTTAATCGTCACACCTTATTTCGTAAATGAGACTTCTCCTTTTGTGCAAATAAAGTTGTTTGTTGTTGTTATATAGGCTATTATATCAAACTAGTAGTCCTATTTTTATAAGCGATAAATAGGCTGAAATAAAACGGCTAATAATAAACTGTACAAGCCAAACGTGTGTTATTTAGCAGCAGATTTAGTTAAGTAATGAGTATTTTTTTGCTTTTCAGTATTTTTTGGGCTCCTCACTACTAAATGGACAAACGTGCTGCAAAGAAAGCTGATTTTCCTCGACTTGAGGGTTTAACCCGGCTGATTGGATCTGAGTGACTCCCGGATGATCAGCGACAGAAACAGGAAGGGTTAGTGAAAGTAAGAGCAATACATATTTCTTTTCGCTGAGGATTTTAAATAAAAATAATAGGAATATTTCGTCTCAATTAATCGACAGAACTATTGTAATCTACTTTAATGGTGCTGATGCGAACTTCAGTAAGGAGTCTCTCCCCTCTTGTGATTGGCTGCACGCCTGTTGCCCGTCGGATAAAAAGCGCAGCAGAGAGGCGGAGGAGATAAAGACGGAGCATCACGGGGCTCATTGCACAAGGGGATGCTGGCTTTTTTGGAGGGAGCAGAGAGCAAAAAGTGGAACCGCACCACCATGACTGGGAAGGAGGGAATTCTGCTTTCAGACAATGAGAATAAACAGAAATCAGCCTCACAAACCAGCGTGAGCCACGGGGGATCCCAGCAGCCGCCTCCGGTCTGGAAGATGGCCCCCACGGTGCACCGGCGCACCGGCTTTGGGATCCAGGAGCTGCTCGGCCTCAACAAGGAGCCGCCGGTGGCCCCGAGGCGGCCGCTGGAGGCTCTGCCGCACAGGGCGCACGTCCTGGCCGCCAGGTCGGCCCTCGGACACGGGGCTCTCGGGGTCGGTATGGGTTTGCTGGGACCAGAGGGAATACACTCGTTTTACAGCCAGCCTGCCTTTCTGGAGGTGCTGTCTGAGGCGCAAAATGTGCACCTGCAGCCGCTGCACAGAGCGGCGCACGTGGACACACAGATGGATGCGCAGCACTCCGCCAGCTCAGGTGAGGCCTGCTAACTCTAACACCCTGCAGGTTTCTGTTGCACAGATGAGATTGTATGTTTCATATTATATCAGCACACACTTTTAGCTCAGGTAGGCCAATGTATTGTGAGCGAGCTAGAATGAGTGGATAGCAGAAATTTCATGCACCGAGAAATAACAGAAGTCAACAAATACAGATGTCAAAGCTTTCGCGCCCTCTGATCGAATAATAATGAGATGAATAATGAAAAGACTAAAACTTAAATTCAAAATAATAAGAATATTTTTCTTCTGAAATGCATCTTTTTAAAGGCTTTTGGGGTTTTTTTAAATGGGGAAAGATGAGGAGGCCTTACAAAAAAAATTCTTAAACTAATTTAGTTTTATTAGTATTTATTTATGATATTTAATATCATTTGGGACAAATCCGCGGGGAAGACTCAATAAGCAGAAATGAACCCTTTACATCAGGAAGGTCGACTTAAGACCAGAATTAGCCAACTATTTTCCACCATCTTTCATGTAGCCTATTATACAATTTAGATAGCCTATTATTATTATTATTATTATTATTATTATTATTATTATTATTATTATTATTATTATTATTATTATTGCTGTTGTCCTCGTATTGGATTAGTTGTTCACTGATGTGTTTCCTCGCAGATTCTGATGACTTGAGTCTCTCCTCCGGTGACCAGAAGTTCTCCAAATCCTCCCTGAGTCAGAGCAAGAAGAGAAAGAAAAGACGACACAGGTAAAAGAAAAACCAAACAAATGGAAAACAAGATTATCGAACTGATATATAATTACATTTACAATTATTATTACATTTATTAATTTACAATTGCATGTTTTACACTGGTGATATTCCGGTGTGACATGTATTAGGCCTTTATAACATCACGATAGGCGACCTTAGTTTGGTGTCATCACTGATTAAAACCTCAAACTAAAAAAATCTATTTTTAATTCCTGCAATAACACGTGTGTGTCTGTCATGTGTGTATGCTCATAATGTGGTTTTTCTCTTAGCCTAAAAGTCCTTATAGAAACAGCTGACATAAAAAACATGGAGAGTTCCTCTGTTTTGTCTTTAAATTATTATTATTATTATTATTATTTTTATTATTTATTTTTTTAATTAAGATTAATAACGAATATTTGTGAGGGAAAAAATCACATGGCCTATTTTGTATTTTGATTTTCTGTTGATTTTATTTCAAATTGACTATATTTTTTTCATATTTCACTCCATTTCAATTTAAATTCAACAAAATTAAAGAAATGTTAAAAAATCAGAAATCCAAATAAGGGTGTTTATTCTCATTTGTTCTCTTTCCTTTTATTTGCAGAACTATTTTCACTTCCTATCAGCTGGAGGAGCTGGAGAAAGCGTTTAATGAAGCTCACTATCCAGACGTATACGCCCGAGAAATGCTCTCCATGAAGACTGAGCTGCCAGAGGACAGAATACAGGTGTGTTAATTGATATCTGCTCAGTATATGCAGAAAGGTAAATATGAATGCTCTGCTATTATCTCAAATCATGGAGATGCTTTAATCATCTTGCTTTAAAGAGGGACAATATGACAAAAAAGTGTGTATTCAGTCAGATAACTCAGATATTTCCTGCAATATAAAGCTTCTTTAACATGAACTCAAAGTTAAAATGACTTGCAATCACAGTAGCAGTAGTAGTAGCAGAAATGAAGCTTATTTCAGAGGGATGAAGATGGATTTTTAAACAAAACAACCCCCATAAAAAAACAGGTAGATCCACTAGTCAGCTGCTCCATCATCATCCTCACAATGGCTTCTGGTTTCACATTAGCAGCTGATTCACCTTCTCAGTGTAATTAGTTAATTGAGGATAACTTATTACCTCTTTCCCTGCGAGAGACGGGCCGCAGCCCTGAAATGAAACGATAACTACATAGAAATTAATTTGCGCAGGTCAATGGTGGAGCAGAGGCCTCTGGCTGCTATGAGCATTTTAATTTCCCGTGATATTTGAGCGCCTGTCTCCCATCGATCGGGCCTGGAAATTAACTTATTTTTCAATCAGCCTCTTTGCCCCTGGGGTCACCTGTCCCTTCACACACACGTGCGAGCGATGACAAACACACTGTCATGCACACTCACACTGCTGCTGTCAAAAAGCATGATTGCTCATCTGAGGCTCATCTTTTTATGAGATGGAGGTTATCATCAGATCTACCTGAATAGCTTTCCTGGCTCAGCTTTGATCGTTTTTAATTCCAGGTCTGCAAAATACACACACACACACACACACACACACACACACACACACACACACACACACACACACACACACACACACACACACACACACACACACACACACCCTTCCCATCCTGCCTCCTCGGCCATCTTAGGATGCTCATTTTTCCCCTGTTTTGCTCATCCATATTCACAAGCTTGCTGAGGCTATTACAAGGTCTGGCTTGGTGGAAATCAATTTAGGCACTTGAAGAGCCAGAAGGAGAGTAATGCATGAGCATGCCCGCACACACACACACACACACAAAATGGGCCGAAGATATTCTATAAGTGAAGCAATGAGGAAAAAATATTAAACATTGAATGTCAGCACTGAATTTTGTGCAGACACTTTCATTTTGAGTCTATAATGGACCTAAAGGAATCTGTGCACAAGCAAACATCCAAATTTGAATCAAAATGGGAAGGAGTCTTCTTCATTTACATTATCTTTTGTTAAAGCCTCTCCTGGGCCACTAAAATAAAATATTCTTATGTTGATCCAGCAGTGACTTTGGATTGTCTCATCATCAAACTAAAAGAAACGAGTAAAAGAAGATTCCCTCCAAACATGTTTTAATATAAAAATACTCTGCTCTGAATAATAATTTGTATCTGATATGTGTATTTACACAAAAAAAGTCCAATTATCTGGTTAAAATCTTAAATCTTAAAATTACATTTACTCCTTCTCTCTTTTAAAAAAATCCAGACTCTATGAATAATCATGCAAAATTTTTACTTCCAAACGCAAGATTGTCTCCTGCTTCACTTAAAAGTACATTTTCAGTGTATGTGCATGGATTTTCAACCCAGTACACACAATTTAACCTGAGATTTAAAGCGATCACAGAGAAACGCTCCCACCTTCAGCAGATGAATGTGAAAACAACCTTTTAGTGTCAAACTCTGCACATACGTCATTCTGCAGTGACGCCCAAACATCCAAGTGAAGCAACTGCACGCAGTGTGGGGGGATTTAAATCGTATTTTGGTCTACTTACAATTAAGAATGTTCATAGATAAATTATAGGCCTGCAGGTTAATGTCACTGTATTGCAAAGCTAATAAACTTAAATAAATCTGACCCTTATCTGACCTTCATCTCTCCAGGTGTGGTTTCAGAACCGCAGGGCCAAGTGGAGGAAGAGGGAAAAGTGTTGGGGTCGCAGCAGCGTGATGGCAGAGTACGGCCTGTACGGGGCCATGGTCCGTCACTCCATCCCGCTGCCGGAGTCTATCCTCAAGTCAGCCAAGGAGGGCATCACGGACTCTTACGCGCCGTGGCTATTAGGTGAGCTGTTGCAGAAGTATGTTTGTTGACATTTCAACTGGGAGAATTACAGATCACAGAGGAGAGTTTGACAAGTCACAGTAGGAAAAGTCACAGGTAATATGTAAATGTAAATGTAAATAATATGACTGTTGAGGGCTGAATTCCATTTAGCTGCTTCAGTATTTTTCTGGTATTTTACATGTTTCTCACTGTCACTGGGACACTTTAATAGAATAGAGCCATAGTTAATGTTATAAGCAACACCTCTGCTGTTCCTTCTCTGACGGACTTATATAAAGTCTATTATGAAATTTATGACCTTTATTGATCTTGATCTCTATTGGCAAAAACAATGATAGAATTGGCATTCTCCTCCTGCCTTTTATTATATGACTGTCTGTAATTTATAATTTGGTAAGCTTGCCTCAGCTTTTGTTTTGTTTCTTAAAATTCCAACACTCTCACAGATATTTTACAGATCATTATGGTCATAATGTAAAAGGTGGCAATAAAAGTCATACATATTACACCTTTAATATCAATAATGAGGCTCATTATTATTATTATTATTATTATTATTATTATTATATTATTATTATTATTATTATTATTATTATTATTAAGTGAAAATCAAGTTTGCAAAGTTATCTCTCTTCTCCATTGCCCCATTCAGACTTTCTTCTGTCTGATACAAATACAATGTGGGGGTTTTCCTGCTCATTCTTGTGTAATTACTGTTAGCCCATATTTTAGTTGCTGTACTGTAGGTCCAAAGAAAACCTGCTTTTGTTGACATAAATGCAATCCTTATTTGTATTAGTTTGTGTCATTGTGTTTGAAAATGGGGATTAAGATGTATTCTGACAACAGGGAGTGGGAGCTAAGCCGGGCTCATGTTGGGAGCCAATAAAAGTGTCAGCATGTCAATAAGAGGTAGCAGTCAATACAGTAATAATCCTACTTAATCAGGACAGATTAGCCTAAATCTCCTCTTGCCTCACGTTAATTGATTAATTTAAATCAATTAGGTGTCTCTAACTGAATAAGAGGTCCTGTCCATCGATCTGTCCCCTTCACTCTCTTTCACACTTCATTTCAATGTCAAACACCTCAACACATAAAAACTGGTGCTACATTATAGATTTGAAATCACCTAAATGCATCAATACGTCATGCTACACCTGTAAACACTAAGACAAGGATGCTTACAAGACAAAAGTGCTCTTGATAAGTGATGTTATCCAACCCTTCTCTGCAAACCCTAAGTGGACTGTCCTTCCCCTTCAGGTATGCACAAGAAGTCAGGTGAAACCTCGCACACCTCTCCTGGAAAGCCCTGCAGCCTGACACCATCACCACCACCAATAACACAGGAGAAACCAGTGGACAAAGTGATGGAGGAAGAGGAGGAGAAACAGACAAAAGACACTAACTCGCCAATTTCTAAGGAGGAACTGAGGGAGAACAGTATTGCTGCACTGCGAGCGAAGGCACAGCAGCACAGCGCGAAGATGCTCGGGACGGTTTCAGACAGGACAAGCAGCCACTTGACGCATAAAGAGGAAACTGGGGACAAGGTGACGGAGCAGGAAACAGCAGAGGTGGAGAAGAGCAACTGAAAAGGGCTGCAGGATACAGACTGATGGCGAAATACCCGCAGAGTGGAGTTTACAAACACGTCAGAGGCACAAGTCTTGTTTCATTGGTTGAGTTGGAGTCACCCATGAGCTTGTTAGACTTCATACTGCAGATTATATATTATAAACCTCTCAGTAACTTCTGCTCTGAGAAAAGGTTCTTCGGCGCCAACATTTTGAGGTTTATTAACTCAACCAATGAGATTATTTCTTCCTCGCTGCCCTTAGAAATATTTGTACAGCCAACTCCAAACTACACTCTTCATGTCACCTTTGGAAGGAGACTTAAAAGGAGGCTTACGCACACAAGTGTTTCCCTAACCTTTACTGAAGATGGAGCTGCGTTAAAAAAAATATATTTATTTTCTTTTAAATAGATTGTTAACCTTTACAGTTCTGTGAAATGGCAGCTACTTTATGCAACAGTGTGGATAAAGATGGTATCTGGAAGCAAGTCTCCTTTCAACAAGCATCTTTAGCACGAAATAGACCACCTGCTCCACAGGTGCTAATAAGGAGTGACCTCTGACCTCACCTCCCTCACTGATTTCAGTTAAAGCACAGCTGGTATAAAGTCCTGTGAAAACGTTACAAGCCTGAATCTTTGTTTTCTTTCATCTGTTGCAACATTTGTGATGTACATACTGAAAATAATGTCCGATAGTTAATGTGTACTATGTGTACAGTTAACATGAATTATCTGTTTCTCTGTATAAATGTATCTGTAGCCTCATTAAAAGTTACTGATATTTAAAGCCGTCTTCCACTCAAAAATTTGTTTTGCTTATTGTCTTCACCTGGATGTTTCTCTGATAAGTTTCTCTTTGTTCACCATAAATCTCACTTTAAGACTTATTTTTATGAGCATGACTTTGTGACATCACAACTAGTTTAGAAACCAGCCTTGAAATCTGGATCTTTAAATGAGGGACAAGAAGTCATTATAGGCTAATTTCCACAATCTTGCAGAAAGAGAAACCTTTCTTTTCTTTTGCAACTTTACTTCCAACAAAAGATAAAGTGTCGGCACATATGTACCGCCCTTTAACGCATCACTGCTCTAGCCTCCTCCTCCTTCCCCTCAGGAGATTCCAAGTTTTTCGCCTCACTTAAAGAGCGGCAGAGCGACTTCCAAAATTGCTTAAACACTGACTCGTCTGAGAAGGAAATGCTTTGCAAACATAACTTCCGCTAACACGCAATACTTTTTCGCTGTCATGATGTGGCTGCCTTACAGATGCACCTCAAAGTACGCAGTTACCGTCTTCAGATCTTATTTCCATGTTTTGAGTCGAAGGAGATGTAACATAACGGCGTTCATGCCCGAGGCTGCGGGCTTTGAAGGCGCGTCGAACCGCTCGGCCCTGCAGGAGTTTTCCGTCTCCAACAGTGAGAGCTTCTGGGCCGCTGTGGCGAACAAGAGACTGAGCTGGATCCGTCCTTTCCACACGGTCCAAGACTGTGATCTGAGCCGAGGCATGATAAAGTGGTTTGAGGGAGGAAAGCTGAATGTGTCCGGTAAGACTGGGTTCCCATTTAATAATAACACGACTAATGATTGGATTTATGGTGATTAATTAAAGTGATAATCGGAGGCATTGATTTTATTTCCTTCTGACAGACACAGTTTCCCATGCTGCTTTTTGAGAAACACTTCTAAATAAAACAAGTCTAGAGACAACAAAGGGATCATCATGCAAACCAGTCTCTTAATCAGCATATCTATTCAAAAAATACCTTAATCACCATGTGACATTTTCTATGAGTGTGTGTATCTGGTTTCTAAATGGGTTGATGCAGTGAACTGCCTGGACCGCCATGTGCACACCTGTCCTGAGAGGGTGGCCCTGATCTGGGAGAGAGATGAACCGGGGTCAGAGGTCAAGGTCACCTACAGGTCAGCAGGTTGGATTTAGTGTGGGTGTGTGTTCCTCCTCCTTTCGTCCCACGTAGTTAAGTTCATTGATATCTCTCTACAGGCAGTTACTGGAGATGACATGTCGCCTGGGCAACCTGTTAAGGCGGCGTGGCGTGAAGAGGGGGGACTGCGTCACCATCTACATGCCTCCTTGTCCTCTGGCTGTGGCGTCCATGTTGGCCTGTGCCCGTATCGGTGCAGCACACAACGTGGTGTTTGCAGGTTTCAGTGCTGAGGCCCTCGCAGAGCGAATCAGAGACGGTGAGATGGTGTGACTCACCTGCTGATGCCGTCTGACTGAGATGACATATTTAAGTGACTGGGCATAAAACTGTAAACAGGACACATTTTAAAGCTGCACTGATCAATATTATTTTATTTTGACAGTAGATCAAATCATTATCTGTAATGTGCAAGTGGTTGCTTGCAGTGACAAATGCACAGAGAAGTATCACCCGACCCTGCAGCTCCGATCTGCTACGAAACATTTTAGCCGCTTTCATCTCGTTGTCTTGGTTTTAAAGCTGCAACTTTACTGTTTGGTTCAGTCTCACTGTTCTTATTAACCTTGTTTCCAGCCACAGCAGGCAGCGGTTTTCAATGATAAAGCCCTGATAAACCCACTGCACACTACCTGACCAGCGTCAAACGACAGCCTAACAAAGTTAATGAGTAGCAGAGAGCCAAGTTTTTTGGGGGGAGGGAGTTGGTGGAGACCAAAACCAGAGCTAAAAGGAGAGTGAATTTGGACTTACATTTACCGTGTAGACACAAACACCACTCTAAATGAAAGCTAATGTTGCTGTGTCTGCTGGATGTGGAAATTGATAATTGTTTGCTAATATTTGAATCATAACTATTTTAAAGGATGATTATAAGGTTGCTGATCTTTCTGCTTCCCCCAAGTGGCCAATAATCAATTAATGCTGTGTTCATTTCTAAATGAGTTGGTCAGCAGGACATACTGTTGCCTGAGTGAAGTATCTGATTTCCTGGATCAAAAGATTATGATTGCCTCCTCACTCTTCACCTTGTTCCTTGACAGAAACTATTCTTGGGCCCTTCTCCTTATAAAGTTCAGTGTGTGTTCAGCGATATAATCTCTGTCCTTAGCCACAGTTTCACAATATTTGGGTACTAAGTTTGAAACTGAATCGAAATGCAAGAGGTAAAAGTGACCACAACAGTCAATTAAAAAAATAATCCACCTCAGCAGTCTGATTTCTTGAACATCCTGTTTTCAGCCCAGTGTAGCACCGTCATCACGGTAAACCAGGGCGTCAGAGGGGGTAAGGTCTCCGAGCTGAAGAAGACAGTGGATACAGCCGTTCAGAGCTGCCCGACAGTACAGCAGGTGTTCGTTGCCATGAGAACAGAGAATCCGCTCGCCATGACAGCCAAGGACGTTGCCATGGAAGAGGTAAGAGTGTAAGCCAATCAGAAATGAATTAAGAGCAGCTGCACTTTGTCACTTTTCCCTGAATTAGTAAAGAGTTGTTTTAAATGTTGATTTAGCAGAAATACAGTTTATCTTAATAAATTACTTAATAAATAAATCAGTTAAGCAAAATTGTTCATTTTGATCAACTAACGGATTAATCAATAACATTTTTTGAGATTAAAAGTTTGAGATGTTGGAAACAGCAGCTAACAGAACAGTGTCACACCTAGGTCCATTAGTAGCTGTTCTGGAGCTTCCTCAGCAGAAGAAAAATGGAAATTTGAACGTCTAAGCTACACTTCCCTGAGGAAGATCCTGTGATTCGATAGAAAGCTCCAGAACAGCTACTAAATGGACTAACCTTAATTCTTATGCCTTTGTTACTTCTATATTTTTAGTTTCTTATCCTTGCATCATAAAAAGTTACATTGTACATGTTGCACACCATACATCATGTTTCAACCAGAAAAAGTTCATAGAATAAAGTTTGTTCTGTTGTGGCTCCATTACTGAATGTGATTTTTAACAAATGAAAACTAAAAATTCACTTTGCCGTGCAGGAGATGCTGAAGGAGGACACAGTGTGCGAGCCAGCTGCCATGGACAGTGAGGACGTCTTGTTCCTGCTTTATACATCCGGCAGCACGGGGAAGCCCAAAGGACTCGTCCACACTCAGGCTGGATACCTGCTGTATGCTGCACTCACTCACAGGGTAACACCAAGCTCGACCTGTGGAGTCTTGTTCTTATTTTTTAAATCACGCAATGCATAGTCACAGCAGATTCACAAACATTGTACTCTAGTTTTAGCATGGTGTATCCACGTCATATAGTGAACTCAAGGTATATTATTAACCAAACTTCCACCTTAAATAGTATTATACTTCAAAACATAAAAAGGAAACGAAACACCCAATCTTCTCTTTTTATCCAATCATCCCATCAATCTTCCCTCTCATCACAGTACGTCTTCAGCTACCATGACGGAGATGTGTTCGGCTGTGTGGCAGATATTGGTTGGATAACAGGACACAGTTACAGTGTCTATGGGCCCCTGGCCAACGGGGGAACCACTGTCCTGTTTGAGAGCACTCCCATTTACCCTGACCCAGGTATGAATGTCAGCACTGTATCAGACTGGTCGACAAATTTCTAATAAAAATAAAACTCATCTTATATTACAAAAAAAACTAAATACCTTTAGTTGAAAAAGTAAACCCTCTAATTTGTCATATACTCACTAGTTTTCATTGTATGATTTTAATAACATTTTTAGTGTCATGTTGAAATAAAATTTAATGTGCTGTGTAAAGTGTGTTGGCACACACCTTCCAAGTATTCCTGTCCTTTGCCAAGAGCTCTGCGTGCTTGTGTCTTTGTCTATGAATAACTGTTTACAGTTGAACTTGGCCTTACCTTCCACAGTCCTAATATTAGGACTTCTATATACTCAGGAGTCAGGACACACTCATCATGTGTGTCATCAGCACACACACCTTGTTACTGTCAAGATGAAACTGTCCTCATCACCACTGGGCAGAATGAAAAGCCCTCTGGTGTTAGTCGTAACTTCTCAGGTGACGGCTTCTGTCTAATTTCTGTTCTGATTTTGAGTTTTCCATATCATCTTAGTACATAGTAGTGCATCCCTTTGGACCATGCTAACACAGACGTGTTTTGTTGTTCACAGGAAGGTACTGGGAGATGGTTCAGAGACTTAAGATAAACCAGTTTTACGGGGCTCCCACAGCGATACGCCTGCTGCTCAAGTACGGAGACCAGTGGGTGCACAAATACGACCGCTCCACCCTCAAAACTCTTGGCTCTGGTACGCAAAAACATGCTACTACTTAGAAATACCATTATTTGCTCAATAGCTCTCCATTAAAAGGAAGATTTAGGTTTCTGCAAGATGGTTTTCATTTGTATTGTAACACAAGCAATCAGAAAAACAGCTTTTGAAAGCAATTGAAATGGACATATCTGGCTAATTTGTTTTTTATAATTGAGTAAAGATGGATATTGATGATCAAAATTTTCCAATAATTGGCCAACAGAATTGAATTGATTGATTTTCATTTGAAAATGACAAATTCTTAAACAAAACTGATGCAAGCTATAAACTGAATAATTTCAGTGCAGCATCGCTCAAAGTGCATTGTCTTGTCTTAGTTTTCCAGCTTGTGCAAATGTAAGACTGTTGTATAATTACATCTCCCTCACTATCACAGAGGTAGTCTGACTTTGTGGTGACTACGTTTGTTTAGCATATCATTTCCCTTTTTACTTTGATGCGTTAGCATGCACTTTATTTACCCAAGTCAACCAGCTGGCACTTGTCCACATCAAATACAGTATGTACACACACACACACACACACACACACACACACACGTAACACACATGTAACACACGTGTCATGTAATGGAAAGTTACTGTATACATTCCTTTCCTCTAAGCACACACACATGTTGCAGACTTAAAATATATTAAAAGTCAAGCAGGGCCGGTATGTCAGTGTGCCTCAATGTTCCAGTGTCCACGGCTAAGTCCAGCATGCCAGGAGATCAACCTCACACACACAGAGATGGACAACTGCTCCCCTGAAAGATGAAGCAAATGGGTTAAAAGACAAACATTAACATAAAGAATGGAAGTCCTCGTCCTAACAAACACAGATTCCTTTTACATTTTACAGAAACACTTTTTTTCTTGGTTTTTTCAAAACCTAAACAAAATATGGATTGGTCTAAAACAAAGTACACAAACAGCACGTGGCAACAGTATATGATTATACGGTGCTTGTCTGTGTGCAGTGGGTGAGCCCATCAACACTGAAGCGTGGGAGTGGTACCACAGAGTGGTTGGGGAAGGACGCTGCCCTGTGGTGGACACCTGGTGGCAAACAGGTAACTGTGAATACACCTGAAATTGTGGAATTAATTAGCTACTGGAAACAAAATGAAACAAGACTAATGCTGCATCTCAATTTGGATGCTTCCCTTAGTACACTTCCATGTAGTACACCATGTACACTATGTACTTACTTGAGTAGTGTGTGAATGTAGACTGGGTATTGTCTCAGATCGAACACTGCTGTTTTGCACTTACCCGAAATGACGATAGCAACATTTGACCACTTCTTATTAATGGTGAACTCCAACTGAACAGAGCATCACCACAAAAGATACTGATGGCTTCTATCTGTTAACAGTCCATTATAAGTTGTTGAGATATTTTAGTCTGGCTCAAAGTGGTGGACCAACCTACATCCCCAGAGCCTAAAAACAAGTCATCACAAAAATGACCAACCAACCAATTTGATTGGATTTTCATGTTGGATTATAGAAAAATTTAGGGGCGGTAGAGAAAGTTGTTTGTTAACAGCAGTGCTGAAACAATTAGCTGATCAAATTAATTATTCCACATGAATCACTTATAATTCTTGTTATCAGTTGGGTGATTTGTCAAGCATCCCAGTCATTTGAGAAGCTGTAAGCGGCAAACGATAACGGCTGGAGACTATTTTGGCATTGGGGTGTTTAATGCTTAAGGCTGAACTTTTACTTTGTTATCAGACTGCAGGTTGCATGGTTCAAACTAGCCATTGCTGCTGCCAGCTGCCTGTTCTGCTGTTGGAAGAACTGGATAAGTTCTTCATCCCACACTGTACATGCATTGTGTCTGTGATTACTATCGTACATTTTGCCTGTTTTTTGTGTTATAACTCTGTGTGCTCTAACTTTCTTGTGATATGTCGTCACCAATTAATTTGAACACAGACGCCCCCGGTACCGGGGCAGCACGCAATTGTCAAAACCACTGACTTACTTTTGTCTTATATGCCATTTAAGTCCAAGAATCAGCGGATTTGTTGCTCAGAGTATCGGCGGGCGCCTGGGACCTGTGCCTGCCTTCTTCTTGCCTTTTTTTCAGAGCATGTGGCGCTTTCTCACACACGGTATTTTTTGCCATTTGTTGGGCGACCTGTAGGAGCTACATACACATCCAGGGTATCAAATGAATGTTCTGCTCAAGCAGGATCGATTGATGCCCCCCACCACCACCACGTGGGATGTACCGTTCTCAAGCTACAGACCTGTAAAGCATGGGCGTGCTTTTGGTGACAGGAATGTTGATGAATATTCACTGTTTTTATCAATATTTCAACGTTATGTTATTTGGAATGTGGTTGTATGGACATAGTAATAATAGTGTTTTAAAGATAACTAAAAGATAAATAAAAGTCAACATTTAAACAGTAAATATTGCCAAAATATGAACATTCGCCTGGTATATTTTGAAAATATTGTATGATAACTGTTGTATTTTAGTTTATTTTCATCATATTTACAGTAACCAGGCGTCTTTCCTGGAAAAGGGCTGTTTTTTTCCAACAGGTTAACCAAATCTAATTTATTGTATTCACATAGAACTTGCTTTTGTCTCTCATGCTGTGACTCTTATAGTAGCATTTTTCATCACTTTTTGACAGGATCACAATCCCTCCACAAAAGGCCCTTAAGTTCATAAACTTTCTGTCAAATGCAGCCACGTCTGCAGGCACAAAACAGCCTATCAGTTGGCCTTAAAGGGGAGAGCAGTCTGCTCCGCCCTTCCAACAATAATAGTATTACATAACATCGGGACTGTGGTCAAGTGTGCGCACACACAACATTACAGTACGTGGGGGGAGGAGACACACACACACACACACACACAAATATAAAGTGAGGGGGTGTTTCTATCCCCTCTGGACTCCAGAATCAAACCAGATGTTTTCCTCTCAGAATTAAACATCTGGTTTCAGGAGCAGCACACCAGAACCAGAAGCATGAAGTAAACAGTCAACCTTTTTTTACTTGATATTGAACAATTGTAACAGTCAACATTGACACCATTGCCATACAGACTAATATGACTAATAACACGCGGCAATAATTTAATCCCATCTTCACTGTTTTGTTTGTCAAAACTCTCACATAAGCCAGTTGAAGATGTTATGATCGTAGCAGCCAAAAGAGCCATGTCACAAAATGGATCACGGTCGTCTGGAGAGACTCCGCTCAGCCTATGCTCTTCCCACTTTCAGTTGAGTCTCTATAGTACAGTTTGTACCCCGACCTGCTTGGAAACCTACAGAAAATGTTAATTTGTTCTTTAGTTTGTTTCCATTTTGAGCACAGAGAAATAAAAAATAGAATTGTTTGTTAAAAAAAAATAGGGCTTGTAAAACTGTGACAGTATAATTACAGTATTTGCACTGGGACACAACAGACTTGTCAAATTTGTCCTTCACACTTAGTATAACCTGTGATGTCACTGCAAAATAACTACATAATAATAAGTAGCTTATGATGGGACATAATGACAACATGTTAGAAATCAGCAGATTTCACTAATCGCAAAATCACTTTCGCGATGAACTGATGACTGACACTGTGTTTCATCCTCAGTCCCTTCAAATTAGATTGAGTAATGACCAAATGGAGGAAAAGCTGCATTAATTACCTTACAAATGGCAAAAATCTATAATTAATTGACAATAATTAAACATCAGAGCATCATGAGCTTGAGAATTACAGACACAGATATGACCCAAATACCCCACTTCAGTAAAAAGGATTATATTTTTGTTATTTTCCTGGACCAGTGTTTCCAATTAGGACTAAGTGGCATTATTCATAAATGCCATTTGGTTGATCTGAGAGCAAGTAGCCTGTTTAGAGAGAAAATTTTATTTTGATCTGCTGTTGGCATACGGCCTCCATTGGATCATACAGGACGCAGAGGGCAAGAAGATACAGGAGGTGCTTTGTGGAATTTTAAGGCAGAAGAAAAAAACATAGTATATTTATAAGTATCCACAGGTTTAAATTACTAGTTTGGTATTTTGGGCAATATGCTCATTTGATTTCTTGCGAAGAGCTAGAGGTGAAGATTGATACCACTCTCACGTCTGTATGCTAAACATGAAGCTACAGCCAGCAGCTTGTTAGCTTAGCTTAGCTAGCATAGCAAGTGAAAACAGGGGGAAACATCTAGTGTGGCTCTACTGAGGCTCAACTGGAGAATGTTGGGTAATTTCTTTGCGTGTGTGTGTGTGGGGGGGGGGGGGGGTGTTGTAGCCCAGAAGTCTCACGGTTACAGTTGATCTGAGCAGGATGCCAGTTGCTAATGCTATTGTGGGATCATCTGTTGTGTCCTACTTTAAAACGGGTCCCCTCTGCTGTGAACCAACACTACCAGGCGGATTACGAGGGTCTCTGAGGTCCAGGCTAACCTAATTTAATTTAATGTGCTTAGTATGGCTGTAATTCCACAATCTACATCTGTAGCAATGAGAAGGGCTTATATTAGGTTTACAGTGTTAGCCAGCTCTGTCATGTATTTATATTATTATTTTCCTACTTGCTTCTCTGTCCCTTTCATTTTAATCAAATATTGATTTGCAATTATGTTTTTGTGTTAAGGTTAATTATTTGGCTTTCTGGTAAGCGTTGCACTATATTAATCTGGTCTTGACCAGTCTGTGTAGAAGTGTGTGAAGGTTCATCTATTCTCAGTCTTTTACATTCATGAGACATTTTTAATTCAACATCTTTTGTAAAAGCACATCACTTTGTCTATTATATTATGAGACTTTGTCTTAAGTCTCATAATATTATATAGTCTTATTATCAAAACACAACAATAAACAGGTTCACACTCGATGATAAACTCACCTTTGAGCCTTGAAACTATTCTTTCTTTTGCCCTTGTGAGCTGGTTTGAGTCCCTCACTCTTAAAAACCAAAACAGGCTGCAATATAGTTAAGGTGTGTGGCAAAATTTCCCACAATCCTCTGACTAACCTAAATTCTGTAAATGAGACAAGGACCCTCAAGAAGGCACAATCAGTCCTGTCTGACCCAAGTCACCCCCTGAACAGCTGCTTCATTTTGTTGCCATCTGGCCGCAGATTCAGTCTGCCTAAATGCAGGACAGACAGACACAAAAACTCTTTTGTCCCTGCTGCTATAGGCTTTTTTAATAATTCAGTGTGAGATGTGGACTTCTGTGTAGTATGTAGTTTCTTACTGATGTTGGCTTGTTTTGTATAACCTATGTGTTATTTATGTTACATACTGCTGCACAACGAATTGCCCCCCAGGGATAATAAAGACTCCTTGAACCTTCTTTTCTAGAGATCATATTCCAGGACTTTTCCAGAGATGATCTAGCTGGTATGAAAGACAGGGAACACGTTATACACTAATATGTTTCTCTATGCCGAAGTCTATGGCTACAACTTATCTATGAAATCATCTATTACATAGAAATGACATGATATTGCCTTTTTTAATGCTATGTTATAATATTATTTTTACAGTATAGCCTAGTATTTTTTTTTGTTTTGTTTTGTGTGCTTTTCTTATTAATCATATTTTAACCACTGCTGCCTGAACACCAATGACTGAAGTCTCAACACAAATAAAAGCCTACAATGTTGCCTACTAACAAACTAACTCTCTTGAACTTTAGTTTTCTAAAATCACTGTGGTCCTTTGTCCAGTTGCAGTGTCACAAAAAGTGCTGTTAGCCATTATTTTGCTGGAGTTTGATGCACACACAGCTGGGCTACAATTCATTGTATTGACCCTGGCTTCCTCTTCATTCTTATCCAACTTTCTCAGCAATACACACATTTGAAACCATTGCTCCAAGCCAGAGTTGAAACACAAAATTTAAACTGTTAACCAATTAATATAATTCAACTGTTTAAAACAAGTTGAGAAGAAAACGTTAATCTATAAGCCTAATAAAAACTACCGCAGTTACCAGCTAGCAGTGACTAATATTTACCTTTAGAGGATAATGCAATTTACATTGTAGGACATTTAACTTTTTCTTTCATTTTCCAGGTGTTTTCCATGGCTGGAAAATAAGTCCACTGTTTTCCAGGTTTTCAAGGGCGAGTGGGAACCCTGATAAAAATATAGGCCACCAGCTTTATAATCTGCCTTGTTTCACTCTGTGTTCTCAGAGACAGGTGGCATCTGCATCAGCCCAAGGCCATCAGACCCTGACGCAGAGATTGTCCCAGGAATGGCTATGAGACCTTTCTTTGGCATTAAGCCCGAGCTCATGGACCCTGAGGTGTGGCGCTCATCACTGTGTGACTGTGTGTGTGTGTGTGTGTGGCGTGCCATCCCTGCAAATGTTGGATGGCTGGGAACAGCCCGGAGGAAGGGTCAGATTAGGATTAGTCACCAGCTGTGTCACTTTTGATACCTTTGATACCCACCCTGGTCCCACCCGTCAGTCCCGCTCTGTGCGTGCCAGAGTCCCCATTAATAATCTGTCATAACACTTTGTGGCAACTGCAGTTGCACAGATTGCACAGACAGTTGGAGTGGTGTCTCTGATCTGATCTCTCTTCCTCCCACTAAACAAAACACACACAGACGCTTACATACAGCATTTTGAGAGGACGATATCCACAAGGCTTAATGTGGCGCTCTAATTGTGAGTATAGGTATGTAGGTGTATCAGTGTAGTTGTTGGACCAATCACCAGTGTCACTGCCTATACAATGTTGCAAGTAACAAGACAAAATACATCACATGGCACAATTTTTGCACTTACAACATTATTACTCAGTTATTATTTTGTCCTTGTTTCTTGCATTAACAGTTATCACTGTTTTATATTTTCTTCAGGGAAAAGTGCTGACTTCCAACCACACATCCGGAGCTCTGTGTATAGCTCAGCCTTGGCCTGGTATGGCCCGAACCATTCATAACAACCACCAGAGATTCATTGAGACCTACTGTCAGCCTTATCCTGGTACAGTACGATGTGTTCCTAACCGTCTGTCTTTATGGTGTTTCTCAACTCATTTGTTGTTTTTGGCGAGCACCTTATGGAAATTCAACTGTCACTTTCTTGTTTTGTAAGGTCTCTAAATCTTTGTGCCAAAAGGTTACTTCTTTACTGGTGATGGCGCCTATCGCTCTAAGGAGGGGTATTACCAGATCACCGGCCGCCTTGATGATGTCATCAACGTGAGCGGTCACAGGATTGGGACAGCAGAGATAGAGGATGTAGTCGTAAGGCCAATCAATGATTGACAAATAATTTTCATTCTCATGTAACGGCAACATGCTAATGTTTGTCTAGAAGATTGTACTAACTTTAGCTTATAAGCATGCTATGAAAGCATTATTCTCTTGCAGGAACTTGCTCAAACTTGAATATATGTGGGACAAGTGGGAAATTTGGACTTCTTGGTTACACTATATGAAAGTCATGTTATCAACAACATAATTTTCTGAGGACCATTAATATCTGCGTTAGTGCCTGGGAATCCTCCTAGTGTTTATCAAGGTATTTTACTCTGGCCCAAAGTGTGACTGACAGCATTAGCATACCTGAATCCATGTTTTTTTTCATGGTTGATAACATGACAAATATGTCAAGTTTTATATGAAAGCGATTAAAAAATTTATAGCATTAAAATCATTAACAAAACTATATACACAAGTAATAAGGAAAGTCATTTCAGTTTCATTAAAAGTGCCTTTTTAGGTCCTTTCACCATTTTCCAAAGCTCAAGCCAATCAAGTCAATATTTTCCCATCGGTACAGACGGTTCTGATTGTGATTTCTGTAACAGAATCACTGCTCTGCAGTGGCCGAGTCTGCTGTCATAGGATACTCTCATAACATCAAAGGACAAGGTGAGCAAGAAATATTTTTTTTCTGCGTAAATCAGTCAGAAAATGTGATTCCAACATAATGTAGTTCACAGGGGTAGATACAGTGCCTTGCGAAAGTATTCGGCCCCCTTGAACTTTTTGACCTTTTGCCACATTTCAGGCTTCAAACATAAAGATATAAAACTGTAATTTTTTGTGAAGAATCAACAACAGTGGGCATAATTATGAAGTGGAACGAAATTTATTGGATATTTCAAACCTTTTTAACAAATAAAAAACTGAAAAATTGGGCGTGCAAAATTATTCAGCCCCTTTACTTTCAGTGCAGCAAACTCTCTCCAGAAGTTCAGTGAGGATCTCTGAATGATCCAATGTTGACCTAAATGACTAATGATGATAAATAGAATCCACCTGTGTGAAATCAAGTCTCTGTATAAATGCACCTGCTCTGTGAAAGTCTCAGAGGTCCGTTTAAAGTGAAGACAAGGAACACCAGGCAGGTCCGAGATACTGTTGTGGAGACGTTGAAAGCCGGATTTGGATACAAAAAGATTTCCCAAGCTTTAAACATCCCAAGGAGCACTGTGCAAGCGATAATATTGAAATGGAAGGAGTATCAGACCACTGCAAATCTACGAAGACCCGGCCATCCCTCTAAACTTTCAGCTCATACAAGGAGAAGACTGATCAGAGATGCAGCCAAGAGGCCCATGATCACTCTGGATGAACTGCAGAGATCTACAGCTGAGGTGGAGACTCTGTCCATAGGACAACAATCAGTCATATACTGCACAAATCTGGCCTTTATGGAAGAGTGGCAAGAAGAAAGCCATTTCTTAAAGATATCCATAAAAAGTCTCGTTTAAAGTTTGCCACAAGCCACCTGGGAGACACACCAAACATGTGGAAGAAGGTGCTCTGGTCACATGAAACCAAAATCGAACTTTTTGACAACAATGCAACAACAATGTTTGGCGTAAAAACAACACCGCTCATCACCCTGAACACACCATCCCCACTGTCAAACATGGTGGTGGCAGCATCATGGTTTGGGCTGCTTTTCTTCAGCAGGGACAGGGAATATGGTTAAAATTGATGGGAAATGGATGGAGCCAAATACAGGACCATTCTGGAAGAAAACCTGATGGAGTCTGCAAAGACCTGAGACTGGGACGGAGATTTGTCTTCCAACAAAACAATACAATCTACACTGGAAGGGTTCACAAATAAACATATTTGAAGCCTGAAATGTGGCAAAAGGTTGAAAAGTTCAAGGGGGCCGAATACTTTCGCAAGGCCTGTAAAAATGTGATCGCAATGTTAGTTAAGAATGTCCATCATAGTATTGTCTCTGTGTGTTGTCAGGTGTATGCCTTTGTGGTAATAAAAAAGGGTGTGGACGTCCAAGAGGCAGACCTGTCCCAGCTAAATGACATGGTATCTAAAAAGATCGCCAAGTACGCCTGTCCAGACTGCATCCAGGTACTCTGTCTCACTGACTTTCTACTACTTTTGACTTGTTTGTCACTTGGTCATGT
>NW_024041965.1:0-18718 GCF_014851395.1 Micropterus salmoides | reverse complement strand
AAACCATAAAAAACCATAGTTTTTTACCAGGCTGCAGCCTTTCCCCTGCTCACACACACACACAACACACTACACACACACACACGCCACAGAGCAGAGCAATGAGGCTGTGGTGGAAAGCAGCAAATGACAGGTGAAATGAAGAGAACTCCAAAATTTTTCGAGTTGACAACAGCTGTGCTCATTTCTTTTGGTACGTGCAATAAAACCTTAGTGAGTAAAAAGCCCATACTTTATCGATACACCTGTTCAACACGCATAAATATATAAAGCGATATTTTAATTTGAATCATTTTCTGGTAATTATACACATTAGCAGTGTTACACTTGCTTGCCAAGTTACGTATGTGCTTTTGCCTGTTATCTTCATCTTTGAATCTGATCTAAGAAGAAACTAGTGGTCATGCAGCACTATATTCATAGTTTTCATTCATGTGACATGCGCAGTGACCTGGAGGGCAAAACAACAGACTAGCATAGCGGCTCATACCACGACTCCCCCGTAGAGACGCCGCAAAAGCAGTAAAATTTTATTTTGATCACCTTTCAACTTAAGAAAAAGAAGATATGAACACAAACTGCAAGTGTTGGGCATATCCAATCCATATAAAGTTACAGCATCCGCTGCCGCATTTCTACCGTTAAAAACCGCCAGGTCCCTACTGCCGCTCAACTGCGGTATGTTTACGTTTACCTTGTGGGGAATCCCCCATTTCCATCTTCCCTCTCTATTTCATCCCTTGACGGGCTTGGAATGCAAAGAGACTTACATAGGCTAATGTCTTTATTTACCATAAATCTCAATTAATAGCCCAGGCTTGTATTGGCTTCAGTCACTGAACTTAACCTGACAATAGATGGGACCTTTGCCTCTATGGGACAGGCCTTGAATTCTTTTCACACAAAAATATTGCTCAGTAAAAATGGGAATTACTGCAGGGAGAAGAGAAATTTTGTGTGGTCTTTGATAAACGAAGTAAGCAGACAGTGAGCAATCGACTTCACATGAAAATGTTCACAACGTTTTGATTATTTTGATGTGTGGGACCCTTAAAGACTAAAGGAATATTAAAAAAAATGGATAGACAAACATTCAAACTTTATGACCACTACAAAGGTTGGCAGTCGCCACTTTTCCCTCTCTTTTGTTTACCGTGGCAGTAAAATCTGAATGAATTATACTTTTGTGCTCATAGCTTCCATAAAATGAACTGAACGAGGTAATTGGGATTAATCTAACCGATCTAATGATGTGTAGCATGTGCATAATGACAAAAGTTTTAACATTTATATTTGTATGCGCACTCTAAGCAGCTTCGAACTAGCAAGTGACTCGTGGGCTTTAAGAGGTTTTCAAACAAATGTCTGGTAGTTGTTCAATATAGCTGGAATTCCGGAATATATTAGTGTAAACTCTGCTTGGTGTTCTAGGGGAGCAAGGTCAATACTGAATTTATAGAAGTGTCATACCTTTTCTGAGAGACTGTTTATCATAATAGGACGCTCCAGGATCTCACTGGCAGTTGGTCTTGATTGAGGATCTTTATTTATTATATCATTCAACAGATCACGAAGCTCTGGTGAGAACTTGTCTGGGAGAGATGGGTAGCCACCAAGTATCTTTGGTATGAGCTTGATCGGATTCTCGGGTGAGAACTGAAAGAGAATTATAGTTAGAAAACACTTACTACTATCTATATCTATATCTATATATCTATATCTATATCTATATATATATACGCACACACACACACACACACACACACACACACACACACACACACAGTGAATTCGAGCTGATAAAAAAAGGCAACACTAACTCGAACAACCACTTGTTACAACCAAGGTATGCAAAAGAACATTTGTGAACACACAACACAACTTTGTAAACTTTGTAGTAGGGCTGAACGATTAATCTTTTTCAAATCAAAATTGCGATTTGAAAGAACGCGATTAGCTCAAGCGGGAAGCTTCCGGTCAGCGATCTGATGGGAACGCGGAAGACCCTTAAACCTGCATTCTATTGAACAGCAAGCAAGGGGCAACTCTTGCAATTGAAGGCCAGCTCCATTAGAAATAATGGTAAAATGACCCTACTTCTCACCTGAATAATTACCTCAGTAAACACTTTCCTGATGACTTTATGGTCTCAGTCCCTAGTTTCATGTCTTCAATACAAAATGATGTTCATTTAGTACATTATGGTCCCATTTATTTTAAAATAGACCATAAAGCAGAGTATGCTTCAGGGCACGATTATCTATGATTGACAAGTCATTACCATGGTGGCCTGTCAATCAGGCCAGAGGCAACTCGTACGTACTGCACTGTGTAAATTTAACCAGCGCCACTGAAAAAGCTTATTAGAAGATGGCTGTTCACTTTCTCTTAGGAGTACATTTAGTTTTAAGACTGTTGTTTGCTGGACAAAGTTATCAGCCCTGTTATAATGACAGTTACTGTGAATTACAGATGCACCTAGCTAAGCAAGCTAGCTAGCTCGGCACACGGCCGTTAACTCAACCATCTCGTCCAAATATGGTCACATCCGGTGCCACAGGTTGCAAAAACTCAACATGGCGGTGCCCTATCGGCCAGACTCGAGGCTTCAAAACGTCAGTCCACAGACTAACGGGTGACATCACAGTGACTACGTCCACTTCTTATTAGCTAATTGTGAAGACACGATTAAAATGTAGGTTAATTATAAACAGTCATGTAGTTACAAATTCATTCTGTTGTCATCCTTGTGTGACAGATCTGCTCGCCAATCACAAACGCTATACGCCTCCTGTTACGGTCCTACTCACCAATCAGAGTGGGCACAGGGCGTGTACATTTTTTCAACAACAAATGAAAGTAGAGGATAAGGTGGGATAATGGCGTCAGGCAAACAGACACAGGCAGCGACTGTCCCACGGTTTTGTCTGGCGTCAACTCACACTGATGTTTTTCAGCTGCCCTACGTTTTTAACGTGTTGTTAATTTGTCATTTTGTGTGCTTCAACTATGGATAAGAGCTCTCTGTGAGCCTGTTCTGCTCTCTGCAGGCTAACTTTACATATCCACATGGAGCATTTCAGAATAAGAGTGTTTTGCCTGTCTGATTTTGCTGACTTGTTCAGATTTTGCTTATTTGTTCAGTTGTCATTGATTTTTGTGCTTCTACTATGGTTAAGTAGGCTACGTAGTTAAATTGTTTCTTTTTTTGTCTGTTTTAACTGTGTTTATTGTTGATATACGAACGTGAGTCTCCAAAGGGTATTTTACTTTTAAAATCCAGATTCTATATGCCGTTCAGTGTCTGTCTTCCTGTGTGGTACATCTACTCTGTGCTGCTTGACGCGGCTTCCATCAGAAATAGACTGGCAGTGAATATTGAAGTCCAGCAAAGCTTCAATTAAAAAAGAAAATCGCAAATTGAATCGCAATATCTGCATTCACAATTAGATTTTTTCCCCAAATCATTCAGCCCTACTTTGTAGTAGATGGACTACAACAGCAGAAGACCACACTCCTGTCTGGTAAGAACAGGACATTTTCGCCCTGGAGAACTGGATATTTTGTCTTATTCGGACCATTCACTGTAAACATATGTCTATGAGTGAAAATCTCAGTAGATCAGAGGTTTCTGAAACCAGCCATCTTCAAAACCTTGCCACACCTTTCTTCCCCATTCTGATGCTTGGTTTGAACTTCAACAGATTGTTTTAAACAACATGCCTATGTCTACATGCCCACATGTATTGAGATGCTGCCATGTGATTGGCTGAATAGATATGTATCCTTTTTACAAGAGAATACATAGCACAGTCTTTTTAATTTCATTCATGTTTTGATTACGTAAATCTTGACATGTAAACCTTTGGGGAACTTACCGCTGGTTGTAGAGTACAGAGCTCATAGAGTATGCATCCCACTGACCAAATGTCACTATGAATAAAACATATAAAATTTTGTTAGTAGTAGTAGAAGTGATAGAAAATAGATTACATAAATGTGGTAAATTTGAAATTATACTTTAAATCATGAACAAAAATTATATTTGTATAAAGTGGGAATTTCAGCCAGAACAGAGCAAAGCAAATTGGCTGGTGAACAAGATGTGATTCTGTACTCACATTTCAACATGTTTGACAAGTTTCACTAATAGCCATTTCACTCGGGTTGTGATGGTCAAATATAATGATCCACCGTGTTACAGCCGCTGTTTTGGCCGCTAGTAAAAGTTACTTCAAAGCACGGGGCACTTCCTGACGGCTCGGAGGCATTGCGAGGCTACCCAGACGACCAGTCACAGTGCTTATGGTCCGTGGCGCCTCGATGCTTAGTTACATTTTTGAGGAGGTGCACATCAGGCTACGCCGTAGGTGACACCGTAGGGTAGGGGGCTAAGTATAAATTACAGTTAAGGATTAAAGGTACTGTTGGTGCCCTTCTAACATGTTGCTTTCGCTACACAGTTGTTGGATAGTGTGTAATCACAAATCACTTTTGTGAAACCGGCCCGTTTAGCATCACTAAATGAATGCTGAATGCATCCCTCTCCTCTCTGCCTGCCTTTGTCAGCCTTTACTACTTATGGGATTGTTGAATTTATTTGGTTTATGTAACGTACAAGCTGGTGTATTGAGACACCGTCAGTGTTTGGACCAAACAAACTTCCCATTTGGTTTCTTGCTTAGTTGAAATGTGACAAGGAAGTTGTTAAAAGCTCATCTGGCTTAAACATTCACTTTATCGCTGCTTCTCTGGTTTCTTTACACTGTGTGACTATTGTACATCTTTTTTAATAACGAGTGTTTGTTGTTGTGTACGGCCTCAAGGCTGTTACTATGTCAGTTTTACCTTTTAGCATCATATTTCCCCACTGCGAAGACTTCCGGTGCCAGATAATTTATTGTTTCTGACATATTTGAATTAGTGATTGAACTGTAAAGAAAAATACATTATTACAGTACAACAGTACAACATTTAATGTGTATAGTATAGTATATGACATTGTATAGTACTTTTCATCGATTTTTCCAAATCCGCCCAGGCACACTATTCCAAATTCGGTGATTAATATGTGCTGTCAAAAAAGAGGTTAAAAAAAGGTTCATTTGAATGGTTAACTATGGCATCATTAATACATTTGTTTTATCTTCTGATGATTTAAAATATCTAATAGATAATTTCTGTATTACCTCTGGTGTCAGATGCTTGTGAAGCAATTTTTTTTCATGGATGGTTCTCAAAGCCATACAGATCTCAACAATCCAACTCAGTACCTAGAAATAGCAGAAATCTCGATGAATTGCAAAATATGTATACTAATATATCACTGATGTAAATTTAAAAAGTCTTTAAAAGCTTTAGACTACTGTACCTCACACTCTTGTGGAGGCTCACTCATCTCTTTGATCTTTGCAGCAAGGCTGCCTCCATAACAGTAGTCCATCACTACATAGTAAGTGTTCTGATCTTGAGGACAAAAGCAGAAACGAGAATCTGTTAGAATTTTGTAACGAATCATCTTGAGTATGATAATTGCGTGAGATACTTCTCCTAAATGAATATAAATAAATATTAAAGGTTTGTCTCTAAGTTCACTGTTCAGTTGGGGTTTCTGATTTTTTTTTAAAATGCATCTATTTTTTGAAAAAGCTGCAGATAAGTCTTGTCAGTATGACAACTGGATTTTGTGTTGACAGACTCCACACCTTTTAGTCAGGTTTGTAGATTTCAGTATTGTGCCTTTTCTCTGTGTTTGAGCATAGAGAGCAGAATTGAGACCAGAACGCTGGGGTTCTGTACCAGAAGCAAGAAAACCTCAAAATCAATTATTGTGACTTTTGTAATACAATTAATACAAATCCTGGAACAACTGCAAACAATTTGACATTCAATTGTTTTTTGTAACCTTTTTATAAAGCAGGCATTTCAGCTAAAAAGTTTGAATGTAACGGAAGAAACCAAAATACAATCATGCAAGCACATGTGGGGACATTTATGATTGATTAACTGTATTAAGATCAAAGATTTCAACTTGTAATAACAAGTGCTGTAGTAGATAGTCATTTGTCTTAGATAGAACACGGATAGTAAATCATAGAAGGTAGCCAGCAGCTGTCCCAGACGTGGCATCAGGACTTCAGCTGTCTATTCTATCATACATTTGTTTTAAAATTGCGTTGAGTCTCATTACTCGTATCACAACTTCATTAAGTGCCTTCTACCTTTGTGTACAAACAGACATTACCTGTAATATCAAGTCCAGAGGGGCATAACTCTAGAAGTAGATTACTAAAAACTTACCTTTAAAAGAGTTCTTGCTGCTCACAATATGAGGATGGTTTATTGTCTTGAGGATTTCTATCTCTGAGGTTAATGCTGAATCATCATTTCCGGATGTCTGTTAAAAACATAATTTGCATCAGAATGGCCTGGCAGAGGTGCCTGACAGCAGACAGGTTAAAGTCGTATCCCTGAGATAGTAGTCAACAAACTAGATCCTTTGGTGAAACTTCACTGGCACTTCTACCTACTGCCTCAAATTGTGCTTCAGTCACCGTCTCACTCTCTCCACCAACTGCATGACAACAGTTGTGGGCCCTACTTTCATGAAACTGGACGCAAATGAATACACGAATGCACATACGTATGATCAATATATCTTTGCAGTTTTGGTGACCATTAGTGGTAGTGCAAACTATGTGCCGCATGGACAATGTGGAAGAGAGGCTGAATACATTATTAGTAGGAGAGATGCTGTATAAACTTATATTCTTTCAATAGTAGCTTACCATTTTGGTGTGTGGAAAATGAAAACATTGTTTAGAGTAGTAACTGTAGTATCGTGAAACTCCATCAGAGATGCGGGGACGTTTCTTGTGTATTTTTTTGGGAGGATTGTTACAGGGAGTTCTCTCTCATCTGCCCCGTTGGGTGCAAATCATACTAACCTCCTCTAGAACAAACATTTCCATTTCAGGGTTTTTTACCTAAAGGGCTCACTGTAAGCAGATTATTTTCACAATATCTTGCCAGTGGAAGTAGTGCTGCATGAATTGGCTATAGTCTGTGCATTTTGGACAGCCCGACTTCACAGTGCTTTACAAAGCACAAACTTTTTCTCTTATACAGTGTGGCCTCTCTCCTCCTGGTACTTTACGAGTACAGTACACTTAATTTGTCTGATGCCATCAAAGGGGATCAGAGGAACGAGTGACTATTGTTACTATCACCCTGACTCCATCTGTTAATTCAGTATTCCCTCTACAAATAGTATAGTCAGCCTTCCACATTGCTACAGGCTTGCGTTACTGCTGATGGTCGACAAAATTGAAAAAAAATGAGTGGGCCATGTGTTTCATAATCAATAACCTGCCCTTTCTTAAAACTTTCTATCACAGACCTGTGGATCATATTTTGGAATCTTGACATATATTTCTTAATTTGGTATAGGTTAGCGTAGGAACTCCTCACTTACCTGATCTAAAATGATCTTTGTTATGAGAAATGTGTCATCTCCCTTTGTGGCAATAACTGCATTTCCGGTTTCCTTTTCTAATGTGTAGCCATTCTGTTTCAGGATGCTCTGTTCTGCCCCCATCTTCCGTGTTTATTCCTAATGAAACAAAATAAAGCCAATACAAAACTATTAGAGTATTATTCCTTATATTATTGTCATGACAAGAGTTATTTTGGTGAATATTCATTTGTGTTTTTCCATTTCTGTGTTAAAATGCAAATCTGTTACATTCAGCCACCTGGCTGAACGCTGGAAACAGAGGTTTTGGACCCAAATGCAGACGCAGAGATGGTTGTGTTCAGTCCTTGGTGTCATCTTCGTATGTTGAGTGTTCTGCCCATAGACAGTACATTACTGGATGAAGCTACCCCGCTGATTTGAATGGAGAGCAGTGAAGCCAGTTTTGGAGCAATAAAATACACTACAGGGCTACCTATTGGCACCAGCATCTACTGCGCATGATCGCGCAGCATAACCGTGGTATGACGTAGAACAACGGCAGAAACACTGTAATTCTGGTAGCTGCGCCAACAAAAAGTCTCATGGCTCAGTGTGTTTGTCTGACTCGGATCGTCACTGATTAATCAGCCCACCTATGAGGCTCACCTGTCAAACACCAATGCAGCATCACTGATCACCGAATAGTTTTTTTAGATTGCAGAGAGCTTACAATCTAAGCAATAGGGTTACATTTCATGTGCAACGGGATGTCACAGGGTTTTGACGTCATTTTTGGGCCTACATGGATCCCTGGCTTTGGTCGGCTTCTCTGTCCGATCCCTGGTTCTGCCTTGTGCTCTGTTACCCTGAATTTGTGGATTGTTCTGTTGGATTACCTTCCCTTTGTTGGATTTAGTTTGTTTGGACTCTTGCCTTGTGATCATACGTAAGCCTGTTTTGTTTATCTTAAACCTTTTTTAACTGCATCCACCTTGCCACTGTCTGCATTTTGGGTCCACACCTCTCCCTCTCGCCACTTCACTCAGCCTGCCTGATACACTAGAGACACATACGCAACACTAAATCAACACTAACAAAATCCACAATGGAAACACTGGTGACACGCACAAAATCAACAATGAACTGGCCACGAGAGAAAGACAGATACCACTGAAACACACAGGTGAGGGAGAAATTAATTACACACAGGTGAGATCACGAAGACAATCAGGACAAGCACAGGAAGTAAAACATGACAAAAGACACTATGGCAGACTAACTACAAACTAAACTAGAACTGCAAGCAGTTATAAGCGGGGTCCAAGCCTCCCGGCGCAAGCCCCCCCCCCCCCCGGTCCCGCGGAGGGTGCGCGAGTCGGCCCGGGTGCCCTGCCGTCATGCCGCATAAGGTCCCCACGTTTGGTGTTGATGGGGCATTCCAAACAGAGGCAAAACGTCCTGCCTTTGAAAATGCCATAGGAATGAATGGGATTTAGTGAGAGATTTCAGCTTCGCTTTAAGCGCCACCTTTTGGCCGAAGTGTACCAAATTTCAGGTGTCATCAGGGCCCCGTGGGGAACAATTGCGAATCAATTGGAGTTGTGGTTGTGGAGATCTAAAATGCATGTAAGTCAATGGGATTTTTTTGAATAGCACCAACTAGGGGCTAACTGTAGCAAATTTTGCACAGCCCCTCAGGGGGGCATGCCACATAAGGTCTTACGGTTTTGTGTTGATTGGCCTTTCCAAGCCTGAGATATGTTAGACTTCCTGTTTTTAGCGTTTTTGAAAATTTTTGTTAGTTTGCAACGGGGAAATTTCTTGTCGGATCAAAATTGCCTCTACAAACTTTCTTCGGCTTGGTCCAGAGATTGTCCGTGCCAAGTTTTGTGGCGATCGAACTTGCGGCTTCGGAGGAGTTAATTAAAATAAGTTTTCCAGTTTTTGCGATTTCGCAAAATGAAAACGTCATCTCACAGAGGCGTGTCTTATACCATCGGAATCGGCAGCATCCCCCAAACACGTAGACGTAAGGTTTATGAATGTGCAATGTAGTGAGCCGTAGTTATGAAGCAAAATGTCCTTTGGTTGAAAATCCCATTGAAATGAATGGGGTATTTGAGCTTCGATTATAGCGCCACCTTTTGGCCGAAGTGCACCCAATTTCAGGTGTCATCAGGGCCCTGTGGGGAACAGTTGACCCAAATTTGGTGTAAATCGGACTTGTGGTTATGGAGATATAAAATGCATGTAAGTCAATGGGATTTTTTTTGACGTCTTTCATCTGCAATAACAGCACCACCTATGGGCATATTCGGGTGAAGTTTGGTGCCTGTAGTAAGGGGACCATGTCGAACAATTCGGCTTAGGTTTCATGTCAGTGTGACTTGTGGTTATAGAAGAACAATTTTCATGGATTAAATAGCGCCCCCTAGGGGCGAGTTGCACCAAATTTTGCACAGGCCCTCAGGGGGGCGTCCCACATTAACGTTCCAAATTTGGTCTCGATCGGCCATTCCAAAGTGAAGCTATGACATAATTTCCTGTTAGAAGCATTTTTCGCAAACGTTTGCTAGCACATAAGTTTGACATTATGAGTCGGATCAAAATTTCCTCTACAAACTTTCATCAGCTTGGTCCAGAGATTATCCGTGCCAAGTTTGGTGTCTATCGGACTTGCGGCTCCGGAGGTGTTAATTAAAATAGGTTTTTCAGTTTTCGGGATGTAGCGAAAAAAAAGTTTAGGCGGAAATGGGCGTGGCCTATACCACGAGATTCAGCTCGATCCCCCGAACGCGTGGATATAAGGTTTTTGATATCCGCCTTCGTAGGCGGGAGTTCCAAGGCCAAACGCTTTGACCTTGCTTATAGCGCCCCCTAGAGGTAGAAGTCTGTGGATTTTTGCGCCTGAGTTACACGCAGTGAATTGGACTGTGGAGACCCTGTGAGTTTGGCGTCCCTAGCAGTTACCGTCTAGGCTGCAGTAGTGGAATTAGCGGCGGAAGAATAATAATAAAAATCCGAGCCATTACAATAGGGTTCCCAGCCGCTTCACGGTACTGGGAACCGTGATGCCTTGCATTCGCGGGTTCCCGGCCCACTTCGGGCTTGGACCCCTAAAAAGGAAGTAAAGCTATCTGAAGCACACAAGGAACAATGTCACAAAATGAAACTTAACACAGACTTGTTGACAAAAATACAAACAAAAGCAAAGAACACAGAGACAGTAAAACAAGACTAGAAACACTGATGAACTCAAAACATGGAAACCTGACGAATAACCAAAAGACTGAAGTAACACATACACACACTACAGAGAAGAGCAAACCCAAGGGCAGGAAATGAACAAAGAAAACACATACAAAACACACCCCCACCAACCCATACTGTACACACTTCCTGTTGCTTTTCCTCTTTATTTGAGTCCTCACAGCAGACAAGCAGAAGCAGCAACCAAGCAAAACTTGATCAACCATGGACCCACAACTCTTATGTGGTTCTTTATTTACTTCACTTATTTTATTCCTCAGGGTAGATAGGTTTACAAAGTAAAAGGTCAACCTCACAAAGTTACACCTGCAGAATTGTTTGGTTCTAGTGTTTAATAAAAAAACCCAATAGAAAACAGAGCCTTTCATTATGAGAACTGTAATAATTAAAAATATAACATTGTTTAACATACAAGTTCAGTACATACCTAAATGCAAAATCCTCGGGTCACCCAATATCTGGCTCCAACAGACAAAAGTGAAACCAAAAGTTTATCTTGAAGTATTAAGGTTTCCACCCACATCCTGTTATTTTGCATTGTCCTATCACAGCCTTCAAATAGGTGGTGAGCTCATACAGTATTTGCATTGGGTCAGGTGGTGGAAAAGTACCAAAACTAACTTAACCTAACTAATTACTGCTGTGAAAAACAGTGCCCCAGGTATCTAAGAGTAAACTTAATATCTGTCTGAATGTAGATTTAACATACCTTTAAGAATATGTTCATTCTGAGGAAGCCTAAAAGTAAACACACACCCTTTGTACACACATTCTGTTCTCACACAGTCAGTGTTTGTTTCTCTGATGGTAACCTGTAAAAACAGTTTTCATGTTTGATGTTTGGTCTTTCCTAATTAACCACAAATCACTGTAACCTCTGAGCAGCGTAAATACCAGGACCAAGTCTTTCTTACACTTTTTGGCATTCTTATTGTGTGCCATTTTTTGAGCTTTTTCACCACACAGAATTGTCCTATTCAATCAACAAAGCTATGGTGTCTTGCTCATTGTGATCGTCAAATTAAGTTTGAACCAATTTATAAAATCATACATATATTTCCTGTCATTCATTGTTTGCACCTTTCTTGCTCACCTGATTATGTCAACCTGTGCCTTGTTATCACCACCCGCGTGTGTGTGTGTGTGTGTGTGTGTGTATATATGTTTTTGTCTGTCTGTTGTTCAGTGCATTGTTCCTTGTTTGGTGTGTATCTCCAGTGTTTCTTGTACCTCCTGTGTTTTGTGGATTATGCTGTTTGTTTGGTCATTTGGATTATTCGGTACTTTTGGACTGCCTGCCTCCACACGCTGTGTAAATAAATATCACTAAAGAGACCTCCATCTACTCGTCTGCATTTGGGCCTTAAAATCTCTGTATCCATGTTCAGTCCTCTGGCTGAACGTAACGCATGCCCTGAAGTGAGATAACTATGTGTGATAAAGACATGGCCAAACTGCAGAAATTAATTTTCTTGGCAATGTGTAACTTTGACTAGCACCCAGCAGCTTGCTAAGACTATAAAGCTGCAGGTAGTGGCTTGCTGGGCAGTGAGGGGGAGATCCAAAGATACACTTACTATGCATAATGCACCAAATTACTTATTTATCATAAATAAAGTAATTCGCAAAACAAAAGTGGCAACTGTAGTGTCCGAACAATAATGCTGCGATGATGTGTTGAGAAGAAATCCGCTTGACACTGTTCTTGATCATAAAAGTTTATTACATTAAGGAGTTCAGCATCAATTACAAGCTCTGCAGCAGCTTGGAGAGTGACCCAGCCCGATGACCACTCTGTCTCTCTGTACATCAAACATAGCTTATATAGGATATGTGTAGGTATCTGTTAGATACCATAGAAGGGTTTGAGTCTGCAAAAGAAAGCTCCAACCCATATAAGGGCACAGTGCTATAGGATATGTGCAGGCATCTGTTAGACACCATATAAGGGTCTGAGTCTCCACATAACCACTAACCACTGCTCTCCCTTAAAAGGTCACTAATCCTCTATCCAGCTGCTACAGTGCTATTCTAAACTGTTATGTGTCAAATGCACATATTATACACCACACAACAATACCGCATACCGCACCATTGAGCCACAATATATCATCGCAGGGGAAATTACTTCACTGCGACAGCCCAAGCCATCAGTCACGTCTGGAAGAATTTGATTTTTGACACTGCTCCACAGTAGGAGTGCTTTACTTACATTTGAATTATAGGCTTCGTACAACTACTGGTCAATGTAATTGTCTAATATTGGTAATTAAGCTGGGCCAGTATCAGAAAACAGATGGGGGTGTCTGTTTTTGGCTAATGCAGTGAATTAAATGGCTGACAAATCAAGGTTCTTCATCACACTGATGGAAAAGAAGTGTTGACAGTGTTGGCTTGAAAGTACCAGAGGCACTTTTTCACTCCATGTTTTTGGCAAGGGCAGATTTTGTCAATATAGAGCTAACAATTGTGAAAAAGGCTGCCATAAATTGGGACATTATAAATTGTATCTTCTTCAAATTAGCAAAAGTGAATTCCTGAAAATGTAGTTGTTGCCACAAAAATGATTTGTCTTTATCAGCTAAGACATAAAGAAATCTCTAAAATATTGACACTGCTGAAAATGACAAAACTTCCTTCCTGATTCCTTATATATATATATATATATATAGTGTATATATATATTTATATATAGGAAACAGTGATTAGAAGAAAAATCTAACACAACACATCTGAACTACGACTAAGCAGATATTTCTTGATAACATTCAAAATGTGATTTATAGATAGATGCATGGAGGGGCCAACAGAGTATGTGTGTGAGCGAATAGGAGCAGACACGTGCAGAAGGGGTATGTTGGGTGCTTGAGCACCTGCCCTTTTGCCCTTTGATGCCCAAAATGCCCTTTTTTCAATGCAAAATGTCCTTTATATATTTATTTTTAAATTTGTAAACGCCCTTTTGTGAAGGCCTGCCCAATCAAACTATTAGTAAAATGAATGAATAATAATTTTGCACTAAATAAATAAATAAAATGACCCACACTTTCACCTGATGACCTCATCCGTGACGAGCCCCCGTTAAGACACTGTTAGTGATTCAGCAGCACCTACAGGATACCGCGGATAAGAGGGGTTTACCACAATGTGCTTGTTGTGGGTTGTTAGATGTAGTAGTTACAAGAACGCAAAGAGAGCATGACAGTTGTTGTGTATATTGCTTTGTGTCGCCTGTAGAAGTAATGTTATCTGCCGGCTAACACTATGCCGACAGCTAACGTTACTTCTACACACACAGATAAACAAAGGTGCTCTGTTCACTTCGTTCTTACTGCTTGAGGGGAAAGGTTTCACGGGCAGAGGTCTGATCTTTTTTATGTTATTTGACTAAAAACTTTTCACTTGAACTAGGATTATTACAGTAACTTAATAAAAGCCTTGTGCCTTAAAATAATAATAACAAGATTGGTAAAACAGGCTTACTGATATTATTCCTCGACTTACAGTCTACTTATCAGCCCTCCTTAAAATGATCATTAAATTGACCCACAACTCTTATGTGGTTCTTTATTTACTTCACTTATTTATTACTCAGGGTAGATAGGTTTACAAAGTAAAAGGTCAACCTCACAAAGTTACACCTGCAGAATTGTTTGGTTCTAGTGTTTAATAAAAAAAAAACCAAGAGAAAACAGAGCCTTTCATTATGAGAACTGTAATAATTAAAAATATAACATGTTTAACATACAAGTTCAGTACATACCTAAATGCAAAATCCTGGGTCACCCAATATCTGGCTCTAACAGACAAAAGTGAAACCAAAAGTTTATCTTGAAGTATTAAGGTTTCCACCCACATCCTGTTATTTTGCATCATCCTACTTATCAGCCCTCCTTAAAATGATCATTAAATTCAGAACAGTATTGGATTAGATTTACATTTTAACAGCAACAGTAGTGTTTATCAGCAACACTACTATAAAAACTCAGTAAGTGGAAATACATATAAAAATGTCAGTGTCAATGTAAAATAAATAATATTCCTGACATCAAAGTTAGGAAGAAGAAGAAATGGCCCTATTAGATTTCAGAAAAGGGTATGAAATGTTAATGTGAAAGATTAATGCTTTATTTATTTAGATTCATGATTAGACATTTAGTCAATAAAAATCCAAATATATCTCAGATTCACAATGCAATATATAAAATCATTATCACAATATTGCATACTGTAGACACATAAGCAAACAACACACAGACAGAGACACACACACCTCTGTCTATAGATTTGTTTGTCTCACTTACCCCTGCCATGGTGACCCTCATCCTTTCCCCCATTAATGTTTCCTTCTCAGGTTAAAATCACACTTTTTTAAATCTAAAATCTTATTTCCTCCACCTGCAGCTCTTGGTGTGCAGCAGTCTCTGTGAGCATCTCCCTTTTTCTCATAGCAGTCAGCCTTTGCAGTGGCTGCAGCACTACAGCAGGTCAGTCACTGTGAGCCAGTCCCAAACACTCAACAGTCTTTACATCTTGTCACGGTCACATAATTGTTTAATCAGCTAATATATATCCTTACATATATCCTATGTTTGTTTAAATATCTGTAGTCACAGATCACCTCCAGTAATACCAGCAACAACTACAGTAGCAGCAGCAGCAGCATCCCCAGCAACCCCTCAACAGCAACTGCTCCCTGTAAGTCAGCCCACGGTGTTTTAATGCTTTCTTTTTCAAAACACCCTCACAGTATTTAGTGATGTATAGATACAGAAGAATCTGCATACGCATATCAGCAAGGAATACGTAACAATATATTTGTGCATAAATATTTTGAGAACAACCCTATTTAAATCCTGTTCCATGTGCATTTTCTTTTATACTTTGAGCACCTGCCCTTCCAAAGGTCTCTGCATGGCCATGCAGGTCAATGAAATGAGAAAGAAGAAGATTAACAGAGGCATGTTTGACATTCATATCTTGGCTGATTCAGCTACTTTTAGATTCTTCTTGTGGCTCAGTCCACCCTGTTGTTGACTTGTCTGTTGACCTGAATTACTTGACTTTGCACATAATATTTGGGAAAGTTCCAAGATTTATTTTAAAATAGAATTCACAGGATTTTATTCGCTTTAATGGCAAAGGTTACACTCACAGCAGTGGTCTCTAGAGTAGCACTACAGAGTACGGTATTAACCGGGAGTGACATTATCTTAACCCAATTTGTGGAAATTAAGGAAGGATATTTACTTCCTTTAATATTGATGAACTTTTTAAAGTCAGGGGATCGTAATTAGATATGTTGGATATTATTGGCCAATATGAGCTAATTGCACATAAATTGGTTTCAGTGTTTATACCAGCTGATAAATGACAATTAGCCTATAAAGAATTGGAGAGACGGATCCTTCGATCATGTTGCGAGTGTTACTGTTACATAGTTTGTCCACCAGAGGGCACTCAGCAACTCTCCATAATCAGCTGGTACTTTTCACAACAATAAAACAAGTTTATTTTAAACTTTGTCTATGTTATTTTTTAACTATTGGCCTATATATCAGAATATCGGATTTTAATTAAAATCCTCAAATGTCAAAATCGGTATTTCTCTTAAAAATCCCATATCGGTTGGGCTCTAATAGTAATGTAGACACAAAAGGCTGGGCCAGAGTCAAAATACTGGCTGGTGAAAAGTGACCACTGATTTTTATGATGAGTATCTCCCTAGCCCCAAACCCATTTCATTCTAACTGGCCAGCAATCACTAGAATCAGGTCTAATTGTATAGCCCCTGAGAGATACTGTACATTCTTATTTGAAAACACCCTACGATGGGTGTTACTCATCCAAACGTTTCTCTGCTCTTTGAGCTCTTATACCCCCCAAAAAGCTTTTTGAAACCACATGCATTGAAGAACTTATAAAGTTGACAGACTCATTTCTGCTTTTGTGTACAGTTGAAGAGGAGTAGGAATTTCTGGTACAACTTCACTTACTTTCAAGATGCATGGAGAAGGAAAAAGGTCTGAAGAGGTCCAGGAACACCTTATAGCCAGACCAACAAATGTGCTCTTAAGTACAGACAGATTTGATGTATTGGATATACACAGACTCTTGTGATTTGTCTGTGAGTCTTTTTTTTTTTTTCAAAAAACATGTGGACCTGTTCACCTCTTGAATCCTTGTTCTGCAAATTACTACTAAGGTCTGTGCTAACAAATCCATTAGTTTGACATGGGTGATGAAACTCAATTAGATGCTCCCTGAGGTGCCTTCCTTCATTCCCTCCTATTCCCTCCTTCATTCCCTCCTATTGGAATTAATAATAATAAACATTATGTATAGCATCTTTCATGCAAAATGCAGCCCATAGTGCTTACATAACAAGATCAGAATAAAAAGGTAAAACTATCAATAATAAATACCAAAGGCAATAGAAGAAACAAACAGTTTGATTAAACTAAGAAATTATACCAGAAATATCAACCCAAATTCAAAACCAAAAGTTACAAAGATAGGTCTTTATTTAGAACAACTCCACTGGAGTTTGTTGTTTGAAGATCCAAGGGGAGGGTGTTCCACAGTTTAAGAAAAAAGAAAGAAAGAGCAACTTCAACATATCTTTAGGTACTTCTGAAAGAAAGGCAGTGTAAGATCTGAGGGTCTTGTTGAGAAAAATGAGAGGCTGCCGCTGATACATGAGGGTGCTAGATGATGTAAGGCTTTGTAGATAAATAAAAGAACGTTTAAATCCATTCTAACTATACAAACACTATGTCCGCTTGCAAATGTGAGGTGGTGTTACTGAATGGGGCTTTGTCCCTCACAAATGATCTGTGGTTGAGTACAGGCACCGGCTGGCAGAGAGCACTTTAACCTGACAACAAGCTGTTTGTTGCTCGGTTTATCAAGTTACTCACAGAATTAACATTGATTAGCGACAGCTGATATGATCTGCTGCAAGCAAAGTTTTCCATTTAACCTGAGAAAGCAAGAGAACAGAAGCTGCTATGTGAATGTACATTGTACTAACGATAATTAGCTTCTGAGGTTAGCAAAACCTGCCTTTTGCCAACCATTTTGTTTGAAGTCAGAGTCACTCATCGGTGTGGCAAAAGGATTATGCACATACCCACTGTGATTTTCACTTGCATATGCAATGAAATCTGCAACACTTGCTGGCTGAGTTGAACAAAACACAGTAGCGCAAAGAAGAGTAACTACAGTAACTAATGTACGTTCAGGCCCATCCTGGAGATAAAGTCCAAAAACAAAAAACAATTATAGGTTTCTACAGAAAATGTTTAATATTTTATCATCAACATTTCTGCATTTCTATAACTTACTCTCTTACTTACTTCCTATTACCTTCCCAGTGAATCCATTCATTGATCAAAAAAACTAAATGAAGAAGCAGAGTTCTCATGCTGATTAACATCATGTTCACCAGTTTTTCGGCCCATTAGCCGTCCCCTTCCCAAATGTGAATTCACAGCTGTTTGTAAGAGTAATGAGCAGACAGAGTGAGTAACAGTTGGTGCTATGGTGCAGCCTTCTTTCGGATGTGAACATACAGAATATACACAGGGCAGATTATTTCAGCTGTTCTATACATATTTAGGAAGTTACTTGTGGTTGCCACAGAAAACAGATTTATATGCGTTTCATGAACACATACTTCCATACCACCAAATAAGTCAATAAATACACCATCGTAAAATTGAGTGATTGATTACCGTCACTTTAATTGTCTATAGTCTATAATCTTGAGTCAGCATACACATATACAGTAAATAGAATCAAAAGATGATCCTTAGTATTCTTAAGTCCTATTGTATAACTTTTTGCTTTACTACAAGTAAGTATATATTCATACTAATCATTTTCACTTTTAACAGGTTTACTTCAGGTTGGTTTGTTTGTTAATTGATTTAAAAATGTCTATCCTTCAACCACAGTCAACAGCACAACTTAGTTTCTGCATCTTTACTT
>NW_024041964.1:0-24511 GCF_014851395.1 Micropterus salmoides | reverse complement strand
AGAGGCTACTGAGAGTAAGAGAGAGAAATATTGGAGAGCTGTCTATGGAGGGCAATGAGAATCTATCTCCATGGCCCATCTAGTGCTTGTGACCCTTGGCCACCTTTCATGGGACCAACATGGCTCTCTTCCTGTCAGTAAGTTAATATCTGCTCCATAGGGGCCTGGATGTTAAAGCAGCACTGACCTGCTGCAGACTGAGATGACGGCTTCTCTCAGCAGGTCCGTTACACTTCAAATTAGACCCAGTATAGTCTGGGGTTAAAGGTTGTGTAATTCGGTCCACCGAGTTAGCTGGACATAGTGGTCAGGTCATGTAAAAATGTCAGTTAGCTATGAAACAGATGGTTAAAGTCTTCATTCTGACTGGCTAGTTATATATTGCAAAATGGCAAGTGTAAATCCTGTTGGAAAGACTTTATAGCTAGACCACAATAGGACTTTTTAAAACTTTGTTGCTATAATAAGTCAGAATGAATCAGAATGCAGAAGTATTTTCTCATTTAGCTTCCTTAAATTTTTTCCTCACAACACAAACATTTTGAGAGGAACAAACAACATACTGACATTTTTCCTATTCCCAGGCTATGATCAAACTATAAGTTTGTCCTGAGGTTGGCATTACAGGAACAGCCAGGAGGTCATTAAAATGGCAGGATTTATTTCATTCGGTGGATAAATGTGCTCAGCTAATTTCATGGCAATCTGCCTGTTAGATTAGGCGATATCATTGTTTGAAATTTTGACTTGGTTGGGGGCTCAAGAGAAAAGCATGTGAAATATCCAAGATCAAAAGCATGTGTATGTTTTATATACAGTATATTTGCATGTCTGTCTATAAGTGAAATGTTTGCCCTGATAGTGGCCTGAAAATTCCTCTTCTTATGTGCCCCACACAAGGTACGCGTACATTACTGCTAGTGTGTTGTATATGCAAGTTCTGTGCCTGCATTGGCTGTGTTTATAAACCACTAATCCATACAACTGAAGCAAAACCAATGTTTTTAAAATGGCCATTGAGGAGGAATATGAGCTTGACTAAATTCAACACTACTGTAAAACCTTTGAACAGTTTAAGAATGCAAGAACAATGTTGTAATATTTTGCCAATGCGCCTGTTCATTTGTTCACACAGGAAGTTACTGTTTGTCATTAAGCACGTCGTCATGATACTCTTGACGATGCAGAAGACAGAGTAACGTTGCATATTTTGGTCTTCCATTGCTCTGCAAGTTCTTTACATACAGGAGGCTGTGTATCAGGCCATATATCTGATATTGGTCAGCTTGGAAGACCAGTTGAGGTGATATGTTGAGGTTGGTTAGATTTATTATTATTATTATGATATAATAGATGTAATAGTATTGTTTTTGTAAATGGTCTTTGCCTTTGAAGCCGATGAAACAGTCATATTACTCCCAAGAGCCATTGTTAACATAAAATGTTCTAATTTCATGCTGCTTACGCGGCTCATAAAGCTCAGCAATTATCTGTGAACTGCCATTTTCTCCTTGGTCTGAGGGATAGTAAATACTTGGTGTATGTAGATGTAAATTCAAACCTCCACCACAATTCCCTCTGTCTGACTGACTCATAATTAGAGGTGAGCCCACGTTATTAACTAGCATGGTCTGTGTTGTTTCTTTGCCTGCCTTCAGATTTGCGTGTGTTTCCTGAACGCTATGTTGTGTGTGTGAGCTGTCCAGAGGATGCCTCAGCGCTCCATGGAAACCCGAGCCTGGCTGCGGTGAGTGCTGTTTATACTCCTCTATTTCCTCTTCCAGTCGCCTGGCAAAAAGTCCTGCAAGGGTCTGTGTGTTATTATAGGGATGTGTTGCCAAATTGTGCTCTCACTTTATATATGCTGATCCTCTTTACGTGAGGGGTGCAGGAGGATGGGTCGTGGCTCTGAATCTGGCCAGGGCTTTTTCAGAAACCTAGTGAGGGGGAAACAGAGGATGGCAGGGGGTTGGGTGGAGTGAGGTGGGGTCAAAAGCTGCAGAGTCACCCCTTCTTTGAAAAGTCCTTGATCCCACAATCTGCCAATTCACCCCAGCTGTACAGTTTTAGTTCTTTTTCTTGTCTCAAACTTGGGGTTGTTGGAAACCTCAACATTAATGGGTAGTCAAAAATATAGCCAAAGCTAATTTTGTACATTTTAGCTCTTGAGAACGTCTAGATACTAACCACTCAAGATTGGTTTTTGGAAAAATGTTGCAGGGAAGAGAAACAGCTGAATTATTTCCTTTTATCCAAGCTCATTGTGGCATTGACATTGTCAGAACATAATATTAATCTCCTATCAAAATAATATTTTTTGTCTACCCTTTAACTGCCTATAAATACTTAGAAATATCATTAATATATTCTATTTTACAGCAACACTCACTTCATAATTCTGTTACATGTACATTGTTTGGGTTTTAAGGGATAATTCAGTTAAATTTCTGCAGTTAAATGCCATGTGTCTTAATTGATTGGACTCAGATAAAATTGTGTATTTCCCTGTAAGAGTCCTTGCTCTGTATATTATGTTGTACTCTTACCCATGTCATGGCTACTGTAGTTCTTTTTTGTCCATTCATATTACAGACAACTATCCTTTGGTCAGTGCTCATTTGATCCAAAACTCCCAAGAGTATTCTGGGAAATGGTAGTGGAGCCTCTCACCTTGGCACTCACATCAAGGACGGACATCTCTCCCATCACATCCCATGATCAGTGGCCTGCTGTTTTTCTATGGGGTTTTTTGCTATTGTTTCCCTTTGAAATGTCTCTGCTCTCTCCACAGCTTGGCTTCCAATGAAAGCAGTGATTGTAATATTTTTAGTGGAGCAACACAGTCGTCAGTGAAAAGTTCATATTGTGTAACCAATTTTCCAGTTCAAGGAGGCATTGCTGTCGATTGCGTTCCTCTTCTTCAGGATGTGGTTCTCTGGGCTCATATAGTACAAGCAGAGGGAATTGGAGGGTGGGAGTCTTGCGGTGGAGCTCTCACTAGTCCAACCTCAAACGTGGTTTGTAAGGGAAAGATACCAGACAGCAAGGCTAAAGTTTTTCACATGACAAAAACAATTATTTGTTTATGTCCCTTGCTGTGTTCTAATTTGTCAGAAGGGGAGTGTTTCAAAGAACATGTTGCCAAGAAAGTTGAAAATCCAAAATGAAAAACGTTTATGCAGTGAGTCACAACTGATGTAAGGCATAATAATGTTGCTGCCTAAAAATAATGGGGTATTCAGAGTTCTGTGTCAAAGTTGGTCATATGTTTATGAAAGGGTCTTTTATCCCACAACTCTTGACAGCACCAGCCTGCTAGTCCCAAAAAAGTGCCACATTTCCCTGTATTTAGGGAGGTTTCGGTTTTGTTGTTAGGATTCGGTTTGTGGGACTTGTTGAACAAAAATCCTTAACCGCAGTGGAAATGTAGACTCATCAAATCAGCACTTCTCACAAGGTCAGGGGGTTATGTTGTGAGGGAACTAAGGTGACATCATGGTTGGCCTTTTGTCCTGTAAAAGCCAACGTCTCTCTCCCACACTTGAGCATGCTTAATGTCTCTTGTATACTGTGCGCTCTTATTAGTCACATTTTCAGCTGTGGTTCAGTTAGAAGAGGAGATGGTGAGATTTAGTCATTTCCAGTATTGTACAAGGATCTAGGATACCAATTATTGTTTTTTTTCTGTACTCAAGGTCAATAAAACCTTCTTTTTCGACAGTGATAAATTATCCAAAAGTCCCGCGAGGTGTGGACAACTCGGCACAACACCAGTGAAACTGGGCCTCCGCTTGTTTCTTCAGCAAGTGTTCTTCTTTTGCTACCACACACGTACACGCTGGCCTACACATGCACACAGACGCCCCAGGGTTAGGGTTACAATTTTGGATTTATTTACGCACTTTAAAAACATTTATTGAATTTAATTTATTGGCAGAAAACTATCAGTTCTATGTAAAATCAGACGTTGAGCACCCCCATATCGCCACAATGGCATGATCCTTGTTTTGCTGCGAAGCTTCACTGTGAGGTTGACAGTCGAATCAGGCTCCGTCCATTGAAGCATCGAATCTTTCACTATTAGGGGTCAGCCCTACACTGTTTACTTTCTCACTTCCACACACCTGGTCAGTGTCCAGCGGCTTCTCGGCTGAAAAAGTGATCCAACAAGTGCTGCAGGTGGACTAACGCCATTGTCAAGCTTTGCGCTGGAACCAAGGAGGAGTAATAACCACAATTGTAACCTATAAACAAGATAGAAGCTGCAATCAATGCTGTTCTAGATCGACAAATCGATAAGTAGTTGCAATTGGCTCGCTTGGGCACACACAGCGACCTCGGTTCGAATGAAGCCTGCAGCCCTTTACTGCATTTCGTCTCCTCTTTCTCTCCTTTATGTCCTGTCTCTTTCCAATATCCTATCTGAAATAAAGGCAGAAATGCCCCTAAAATATATTTTTTTTAAAACTAAGGAGTTTGTTTGTTGTTTGCTCCTTTCCACTCTTAAAACCCCGGCAAAACCACTATGTTGGCATGTCATGTGTCGACTTAAAATGAAGTTAGATTCAGAATCAAATCCCCCTCCCCCACCGAGGCAATGTCACACTGAAGATGGAAATGTGTAACTACACTTCTGTCTGAAATCAGGCTGTTTGACCATCAGATAAGTGTCTTGGTTTGAGAATACTGAAGCCTTTAAAGTAATGACTGTCATGTATGGAGTGGTTGAGTAAATTTAACCCTGACATTGACCACATCTGTGGGGGCGACATTAAATTTAGCGCACCCTTGATATTTGCTCTATTTAAGAGACGACTATAAGCCTATTGTACTTGTTCTATTACAACTTAGAACCAACTTTTGCTCTGCAGAGGTACGGCCACTGAAACGATCGGGTTTGTGTGAGACCGTGGGAAACAAAAGAAAGGCATCTCTTAGACAATGTTTTTTCTTGACATTTGAAGATTCAAGTCCCTCATAAAAAGTCTTCTCCTATTGTGAGTCAGCACCAACAGCGAGGAGGGCAGCATGGGAAGGAAGAGCTAGTGTTTAGGATTGTGGCCGCTTGTTTTCTAGTCAGGCACAGAGTGGGCAGCTGAGGTGAGTGGCGTGCTGGGCCGCAGAAGTTTGGATCAAAGGCAGAGCAGATGTGTTTCCAGTCCCCCCCCTCTTCTGAGCTCTGGACGAGTCTGTGTGTTTACTCATGACCTCAGCGCGCCTCTTTTCTTCACAGCTCGCAACAGCTAGCAGCAGTGCTTTCCCAAGCGTCCAGTGTCTGCTGATCTCCTCTCCATCACGGCCAAATACATGGATGTGATCTCTTGCATGCAGAAAGGCTCTCTTCATGATCATGTCCCTTCATTCTACCCTGTCTTACGCTGTTTCATTGATTTGAGTCTGAACAGTTAACAGCTTGTCTTAATCCTTACACATGGGTGGATCCAAAAACTTGCCATTGTTCAGGGATAAGAACTGTCCTATTTTCGACAAGTATGTGCCCATGCATGTTTGTTGACTTTGTTGTAGGGAAGATGTGGTGAGCTTAGAGAAACACTGCATGTTTCCTCTGTGGGAGCAGGGTGGTTGGAGGGTGAGGGGTGGAATTTGTGGACTGGTTTTTCACGAACATCTCTGCAGGAGGTATTTCTGCACTGACAGTTAAATAGTGTTGTTGTTTCTTGGTGCCAGTTTAAGGATGTTGTGTACTTAGTTGTGCCTTTGCAAAGGCTTTCCAGTGTAAAGAATAATTCCATTTTTATAACTCAAATAGTTTTAGGGATTGAAGTATTTCAAGTGGTATGAATCATTATTTTCTGACAGATGAGTGATCACCAGGCTCTATAGGATCGCATCTAACTGGTTTTGTATGTGTAAGGTGAGGTACAAAGACATTAGAGTAATCCATGAACAAACAATCTGGCTTCCACTGTGGCAGATTACAAGTAAACATGACTTGATGGTTGATCGGAGCGTTTCATGCTGGCGTGTTTTCTGACTTGACATCTTGTTTTTCTTTTCCTGGTAATTTTCATGTTTTTATCCCAACTAAAAGTTTGCAGTGTCTTCATGATGAGATGAGAAAGGCCTCTGAGGTCTTTGGCCTTTAAAAATCCTTGCAAAACCCATTGGGTAAACTAAAATAAATGCATGGTCATCACGCTGCAAAAAAGACAGTTATTCCTGGTTCTTGGGAAAAAATGTTTTACCCAACAAAATTGTTGTTGTATGGTACAGATGAAGGACCATGGCCACTTATGTAAATTATATGGAGCAAATTGTTTGTCAGCAAAGCGTAAGACACTAAATAAAAATGTCTTTGAATACCAAGAGAGGTTTTGTCATCCTATGCAGTGGAGTTTTTAAACTGCTCAGACTGCTTGGCCATATCACCGCATTACTTTCAAGTGCAGCTGCATTAAAAGATAACTAACATAATCTTCCTATCTGTGTTCCTACCTTATCATGGATGGCAGTGGAGAAACTGCTCATTCCCTGTATTTTATGGAGCCTGTAGTTGGTTATCTTTTTGAAGTTGTTTCAAGGAGTCATTTAGAGTTGGGCAAGCTATTAGAATCTGTACTGGTACCCTTTTAAACCAAATGATTCATTCTTTCTGCTCCCCTTGCCCTTTGTTCAGGTTTATCTCTGTAATCTGACATCCAGATGTGCTGTCTTGTTGCAGCAGCTCCCGTGGTGGAGCCATGTTGTTTTGGAGGCTCCGGGGCCGGGGAGGGCACTGTTGGTCTACTCTACATGTTGCATCACGAGAAGTGTTTTGCGGCTTTGTGTGGGGGCGAGCAGACTGGCTGGCGGTGGGGAGGTTAAATCCTAGTTTCTGAGGGAGAAGTGGTGGCGGCGGGTAGAAGTTCTTATTTACCACCATCCCTCCCTCCTTTTTCATGGGACACTCTCCAGCTATTGGGAATTTGCATCATTCCGTACAAGATTAGGCCACCTCGGTTCCCACACAATACTTACTGTTTTATCCACATAGCCTGTGATAATTCTAATGTTCATGCGCCAGCTCCCCCCCCCCTCCCCCATCTTTAATCCCTCTACTTTCTTCTCTTATTGCTATATACAGAATGTCCGACCCCTGGTGATAATTCATTCACAATCTCTCTCTTTCTATCTATCTTTCTCCTTCTGCCTGCTATGTATATCCAACCTCTTCCTCTCTTCATGCTTCTTCCTTTCCATCACTCTGTTCTTTCACGCTTGCTCTTTTGAAGTCATGCCGACAGGAACAGAAAGGCACTAAACTTTCCCAGAGAGCCTCCCATTGGCTTCTTGTTGATTTTTCTTTCAAGTTCATTTTCAAACAGCATTTATTCATTTTAAACAGATGAGAATAAAAATCAAGGCATTACAATGCAAATGATGGCACCCACATCTTTCTCAGAATTGTTGTTGTTGGGGTGGGTGTGTGAGTGCGTAGGCAAATACAAGTCTGAATGTGTGTCACTGTCTGAAATCCAAATCCAAGGCTAGTGCTAGCTCTGGATATGAGAGTGTGTAAAGACTGAACCTCAGCCCACACTCTAACATGACTCCATCTCTACACAAAGGGCAGCCTGTGGAGAGCTTCCTGTGTGAGGATTCTTGTGTTTGTGGGCATGCTGGAGAGGCTGTTTAGGTCAGCCGATATTACTCTGGGGGGTGCCTCTTCCTTTGTTGTGCTCCCTACTAAACGCTCTCTCTTTCTCTTTTTCATTCTGTAGTATCTTGTCCCTTGTCTCTTGTGGTCCCTGCCTACTTCCCTGTTGCCCGGCCTCCTTATTTACTCTCCTCCCTCCATCTGGCCTCTTTATTCCGTCCACCACACCACAGACCAGAGTGCAGTTGCTAGGTCTCAACACCCAGTCCAAAGCCACAATGCCCCAGTTTGCCCTTTTAGTTTTGGACAGTTACCTCTTCCTCCTTTTGTGTCGGGTCATATGTTGTCACTGGTATCATGACATGTGGGAGAGGACATAGGAATGTTTTCTTTGTGTTCACAGCAACTGATGGATGAGCTTAGCGCACTGACTTTCTCTGTGTCAGAGTGCACATTAATAATTTTATCTAGCGCCACCAGCAGGTCAAATTCTTCACTTATCACTGAAATATCTCAACATCTACTTAATGGATTGGCACAAAGTTTTGTGCAGATATTCATGATTTTCAGAGGATTTTTGTGATCCCCTGGCTTTTCCTCAAGCACCACCATGGAGTTGACATTTGTGTTGACAACTATGGGATGGATAGACATGAAACTTGATTCAGACATACATGCTTCCCTTGGGATGAATTGTTTCAGTTTTTATTGTTTTACTAGTGCTGTCAATTTTTTAATTTGTTTTATACTTTGGTTTATGACCAAATACCTGCAAATGACACAGTCAGCCTCAGCTGCGCTAATTAGCAGTTGTTAGCATGCTAACATTTTACTGATGCTGAACATGGTAAACATCATGCCCGCTAAGCATCAACATGTTAACTGCTGTGCCTAGGTACAGCCTCATAGAGCTGCTAGCACTTTAGCATCACTCTTGACTTTTAAAGCTAGAGTGCGGGACTTTTACCTATGATTGAATGTCCGTTACATTCAAGTCCCTTGCCAAATGAGTTCACACAAGTTCATGCTGATTAAGCCTATTACCACCATATACGTCATAATAAGCAAGGTGTAAGTTCTGTTCAATTTACCAGCTGCGTCTCTTGTTCTCTCATAACTCCAGAGTCTGTTTGAGGTCAGCCAAGGAAAAGACCTGTGGTTAACCTTCATTAGTGGCCTGTTGAGGGCACTTGTTGGTGAGATCCAATCTTTGGCCCGTTCCTTGTTCTGCCTCAGAGGGTCCCCTTATTATGTGTGTATATTAAACTTTCAACCCATAGTTAACCATTTTAGCCAACTAGGAAGGTGCTTTTTACACAAAGGTTTAATGTAAATAAGTATTTAAACATGTTTAAAAAATGCTAGCTGTTGAGAGTGATGAGAGTCTGTCTGAGTTGCAGGTTAACAGGTTTAAATGCAGAGTGCTGCTACAGTCTTCTTACCATGAGGCTACTTCCACTAACTTTGTTTTTATCTTATCCTTTGTCCTCTGAGATGCTTGTCATCCCATTTTTGCATTTTTTCACTTGCCGTCGTTGCCGTATATTTCCCATGCCTTGCTCCATCTTATTATCCTTCTTTAATCGTAGTTTTAACTTGTCAACATGGTTTCACCATTTAGTAATTCTGCCTCAGGCTGCAAGCATCACTCCAAGCCTCAGACAGTGGAGATTATGAAACATTAGTTCCCCAATGACAAGCCGGTGATTATTTTTGTAGCCTTTGAGGTGGTTGCTTTGTGCATTATTAAGTCGGGGAGTGATTCTTTGCACTAGCTGGGGTGCTAATAAGTGTCTCTGAAGGCATTATAGAAAACATTCCTTTTGTACTGTATCATAGTTCAAATACTATTTGGGATTCAAGAGAATCAGAAGTTTTTTATTTATTTTTTTTTAATCATATTGGATTGTTTTGTCTGATTTTATTCATTATATTATCAATGTTACAGAAGTCTAGTGATTGTTTTTTAATTCTGACAACGCCAGATGATGACAACAGTCTGCTGTGAAGGCCAAACCTTTCCAGGGGATGCCAGGAATAATATTTTTTGTTTACACCGATTCTGTTTGTCCTCTCTAGACTGAGCTGAGTGAACAAAGCAGATCGGAATATTTTTCCAGAGTGGGAGAAACCCAAGAACCTTCAAACAGCCCCACAAAAACAAAGAAGACTGCGCTTCAAAAGATGTAAGTATGATCTAATGCAGAACTTTCCAACCCCACCAGTCAGAGAGGACACTCAAGTATCTGTTCATATCCTCTTATCCTTTTAACTTTTTCAGAGCCAAACAAGCTGGTGTCCAGCGAGAGCTCTGTGGTTCCAGTATGGGGGAGCAGCAGATTGACCAGAGAGCCTGTCCCAAAACCCAAAGAGGGGAACTTAAAGCTGGAGAGTCAGAATCAAGCCCAAAAGAGTCCAGCTCCGGACAGAAGGCCATCCCAGTGGCATACCACAAGGTGCCTTGCCCCATTTCCTTAAATGAGGCCATGGCTCTGATTGTGACTACTCAAAAGCAGGATCTGACCCAGGCGCAGCAAACTGAGCATAGTCCTCCAGACAGCATCAACCCAAATGGGGCCTCAGTAGTTTTCTGCCAAAATGAAACCAGTCAGGAGACAAGCAAGAGGTGCAAGCCGAGCGATGCGGGGGAAGACCCTCACCCACAGAGGGCCAAGAGGACGTGCCTTGGAAGACCTCCAGCCACAATGCAAACTCCCTCCACCACGTGCTCCACACAAACATCCAAGCATGAACTTCTTCCTCTGCCACCCCTTCCTCCAGTGGTAGCCAAGGCAGAGTCCGAGGCTTTCCCAGTCTCCGAGTGCAAGAAAACCACACTGGAAGTAGAGCTGCTTACTCTAGGGAAACGGGCCCAGAGGCTCCCCCTCGCAAGCAATAACACGGCACAGACAAACCAAAACAGGCTGGCCGCAAGTCTGAGGGGCCTATCTGTCAAGCCTGCATCCTCAGGCTCCTCTATTAGTTCCAGATCCACACTCGGAGAGGAGGGGAGTGAAAATGTGCCCAGAACCTCTAGATTACGACGACTGAAGAGGTCCTGAGGGGGAGAGACAAGCTACAGTAAAGATGCCTGACGCCACAGAGATAGAGATGATATTGTGTCAGGCTGGATGTTTACCCCATGCAGTCTCCTCAGATGACATGCATTTGTACACGCGTCACATTTTACTACAATATGCATGTTTCACATGTGCCGTGAATAGTGCAGCAGACACACACACACACACACGCACGCACACACGCACACACCTCTCAAATGCTGAACATATTATGGCAATTGATACATGAGCGTTTGAGTTACGCTTTGTCAAATACTTGAAACAGACTTTGCCTCCACCCATAAGAAGTGGTGGTCAAGAAAGGCTCGCAAATGAAAGTCAAAAACCTTTAATTGGAGTTTAGATTTGGTTTTGTGTTAAAGATTGGGGATTTCAGACAGGCAGGAGCCATGCAGTACGTCATGGCTTTCAGTCGGAAATACTGGCTCCTACGTGTCTGAAAACTGTCCAGTTTCCCCGCTGAAGCTCTGGCGTGATTGATTGCCGTTTCCAGATTTATTTCATCACCCCATTCTCAAAAATGTATTTTTCTAGCTAGTTTACATTCATATACAATTTGCTCTCTACTTGGTTGCTAAGCACCTGAAATGTATCTTTAAATTTGAGGGTATTATTATGCAGCGTTTATATTGAACTTGAACCAAATATGTGTGAATGTGAGTAATATTGAAATATTAGTGGTTTTATTTGGGAATAGCAGGACGTCTACAGTACCACAGGTTAAAACATAGATGCTGTCGTCGCTCCAACACTCGTCAGGGCTGTTATAATCAATCAGTTTGCCCTGTGCAGAGAGAGCATGGGGCAACTAGGGGCCAAAAGCCACTCATACTCCGATGTTCCACTTGATGACATAATGCTGCCTGAATAAATTACTCCTGATTTTTAATTTTACTGGAAAAGCATTTTATTCTGTAAATAAATGTGTTTATCTCTCTGAATCTTTGTGGAAAAATGCAAATAGGATGATCATTTTCGGGAAGCAGCCGACATAAAATAACACGTAGATGTCTTCACGTTGTTTTCCTCACACTCAGTCCAGGCCGGCTGATGCTCATGGCAGTTTGACAGCGAGAAGGTCTGTCCAACAACACTGATGTTGCTAATAAACCTGTTCCCACTTCTCTGAAACTTCTCTGTTCCCAGTCTCCCTCAGTATCAACGGGTGTAACCTGAGATGAGTCACTAGCAGAACGCCAATTCTGTTCTTATCAAGACAGAGACAATATGGTGGATTTGTGAAACTGACTCCACTGTTTTTGTAGTGCATTCACATGTTCCATGAAAGGTTTCCCACGTTGGGAAGTCGTTCGTTCGACTTCTGCGTGTTCATGACCTTAAGTCGTAACATGGAAACAACATGGTCACTACAAAGATATGTTGTATTTTTTAGCGCAGAGCGTTTAAACATGTTAAGCCATTTTCAGTATGTGAGCAAAAATAAAGTGTCATCAACTCAACATTTACTTTCTTTTGGCTGGTTGTGCATCGTGTATCGAGTTGTTCCGACTTAAGGGGGGCGTTTACGTGACTTTTCCCAGTGAGGAACTAGTTTTTCAGATCATTTCGACACCACATGAATGCAAGGTAAGTCCTAACATGTTTAAGGTCATTCTCAATAAGTGTTGATAATCAGTTGAACTACAATGTAGGCTTCATAGGCCTTCTAGTTTGAAAGTTTTTAGTTAAGCCTGCTACTTAAACCAGACCAACAAGGGCAACATTGTCTGGGGATCATGAGGAATGAGGGTATTTATGTCTCCAGTATTGACTTAATGAGGATGGCTTGCTACAACGTAATTAGCTGTAAACACATTTGGACAGAGACCTTGCTCAAGTCTATGATGTCTCTCCAGCAGCAGTTCCCACGCCAGCTGCATGAGAAACCTTTCATATGCTCCAAAATGTTTGGCTTGATGCATCACAGAGACTCTTAACTCACTCTCCAGAACAAAGACAACTTTAATTCTCTTTTCATACAAAATATTTAATAAATATGACTTTCAAAAATATATTGCCAGATCAACACAATTCTCAAGTTCATAACACAAAAGTCAAAAAGGACAAAATGTTGCCATGATCTCAAAGGGTTAAATGAGATAAAACATGTTTGTCTGTAAGAGCCTCATTTTTTAAAAAGAAACAAATGTGCACAGAAAGCAGACTCTTGCAGAGAAAGGCAGTGTATATCATCTGATTCTACAGTGCTCCCATTGCCCCCCTACTGTTCAAGTACTCACTGTCTAGCTTATGATATTATGCTGACTAAAGCAGATGGGAATTCTGGCGTGTCATTGATGTGACTTGCCTTGCAAGTTGGTGGATTTTGACAACCTTTGAAATGTGTCAATGGGTTAAACTGAAGCTGCTGAAGGGTTTTTGTTCCCTTAAGTATTAATCCATTAGTGGCAAGCAATATGTCTGCCACCATGTCCGTCCCTCTCAGCAGCCGGGATCTTTTGTTGTCCTAACCTCACTTGCCTTCAATCAAGGTCCTGGCAACAAATAATGAAATGTCAAATGTGTGGAAAAACAAAACAAAAGCATTTCTTTCAGGCGAAAAGTGCCCATCCTTTGTTTTCTTTGAAATTTGGCTTTTATAGAATGCGTTGAAAAAAGTAATTGAAAGAAATTGTAGGCTTCCACAGCTATCAAAACCTTCAAACTAGACAGAACATATAAATAAAAAGGAATGATATCTTAAGGCTCTTGATTATTAAGTTAATAAATCAAATATACACAATGATTAATAAAAAAAAAAAAAAAAAATGTACATATCTACATGTTCTAAATCGACATAAATTCTTCATACTGGCAGCAACTGCTGACATTGAACCCTTCCCTCCCCCGCCCCAAAACAAAATAAATAATAAAGTTGATCTTTTTTCTCATTTGACAGTTGCTGAAGTCTAAAGCTGAAAAGGCACTTTCTCCAAACAGAATTCAACCACATACTGAAAATAATTAGCTCTAGTGTCGAACACGTCGGGTAGTTTTAGTCATTGTACAACAATTACATCAGGAGCCCCTTCCATGTGTCCACTAAATCTAAATTAAAATAAAAAGAGCAAAATGAAATGCAGAGGACGACACTTTTGCAACTAGTTCTACAGTGAAATGTATACCAGTGCCTTGTGTTTCCAGCCAACCAAAGCAACCGTCACTGCCAGTGTAAGCCAGCTTGTCAAAACTTAAATTAACACGGGGAATATCTGAAAATACTGTGGGGTCACGACTGACACGACAGTTTACTAACTACACATGCCAATGCTCCCCTGTTTCACCCACCACCGGGGTGTGAAGGCATAAGGCTTGGTTGCACAGCAACACAGCTGTCTGCTATACAATGTAGTCCACCCTGTTTATGCTGTTTGCCGTCTCCAAGTCTCTGTTGTCCTGTTTATTAGTCCAGTTGGGATTTTTGGATGTGGAGATGGGCGTCTTCTCGTCCCTCTCCACCAGTGTGTATGCTGGCTGTTTGGTAAAGCGGCCCTTCTGTAAGTGCCTCTCCTTGTCGTCCTCATCCCCCTCGGGATGATTTGTCCTTATTTTGGCAATGATGGAGTTCTTGTTTTCGTAGTCTTTGATGGCCACCGTGAGGCCCACATGCTTCTCTATAGGGTTCTTGATCTGGTTGAGCTGCTCCCGTACATTGTTGGTTGTGTTGTCCTCTGAGCCAGCGGCCGACGTCCCATTGTGGTTGCTCTGTTTCCGCCGGCGCCGCATGCACCACAGCAAAATGGAGACCAGCACAAGGACCCAGATGACAATGAAGATGGAGCTGAGGAGGGGCACTAGGTAGTCTGACGGAAGAAAATACAATCACAGGTCAAAGAGACGCTACAACTGTGTAAGAATCAAGTCCCAATCATTCAAACAATACACAAAAGGTTTTATTATACTACTACTAATCATTAGCATGCTTTTACCAGTGCAACCTGACCTCTCAGCCCTGAACAGGGGAGGAGGCTGCTTCTATTTGGCCGTGGCGGCAGTCTGCTGTCACTATATTGATGAATGGTGGACACATGCGGGAGTCTCACTAGTCACAGTACGAGCCAATCTAAAACCACGCAGCCAAGCAATTCTGCTCTTTCCATCGAAGTCCTGGCTAGATTTGTTTTAAGCTCCATTACAACTGTCATGAGATGGCAGACCTGGGCGGCCCGAGTTATGTGGGAGGATTAGGAATTCTTTTTCACACATGCACGTTTTTCTTTGGTGCTCGGCCCTGCTGTCATATTCAGGGATTGGCTCTATTTCATCTGACCTTTTCAAAAAAAGTAGAATGTCCTCCCACCTTTTTCTACAAATGCAAGTGTGTGCAAGTCTGGAAAACTTCACAGGCAACAACCAGAGTTTTGAGGCTGTTCATACCAGTTTTGCTGGGGCTTGGCACGCGCACCTCTGCGATGGAAGTGATGATGGTGTTATTCCCGTTGCGTTTGCTAACCAGGTCGATTATCCTGTCTGTGATCTCTTTAATGGGGCTCCGATCCAAGAGATGGTCCTCGGTAGACTAGAAGTGACAAGAAGAAAGTGAGGTTTGAAATCTGTTGGTTTGTCTGGCCATTGATCATGTGTACCTGCTGTCAACTGATGACACAAAACAACCAAACCTTAATCCACCACATGTCCCATAAGAGCATGTCTTTATGTTGCTAAGAATAAGGTCATCAGGGCATAAATCAAAGAGGATTTCTTTTGACTATGCATTAATAGAGGCAAACATATGGCAGACTGGGAGTGGGAGGGAGGTACTTACGATGCAGACGTGGATCTCGTTGCTGGCTGAGAATGAGGGGTCACAGGTTATGGACACAGAATGCTCCAAGGAGAAATTCTTCACTATGTACAAGCGCCTCAGCTGCTTACACACATCCTCCACAGTCAAGCTCTGTACACGAAGAAGAAATGAAACAAATGTTAACGCACATGGAAAAATAGAGGGCAATCAAGAAAAAGGAAGAGCTAGGCCTGCATTTTGGAAGTAGGTTCAACATGCTATCTGGTTGGGATCCACCTCATTTAGATTAAAGACCACAGACTCATATGCTTGTCACTATCTGCTGTCATGCTTGTTAAGCAACTGGCGAGTGATGATCCTATGTGGTGACAGAGTCGCCAGTGGTCCTGTTTAGCTCAAATCCATATGATCCTGAAATTAATCTTGCAGTGCGGTCGGGTTAAGAGGAAATTGGCATGAGTTGCGAAGTCGGGAATGCTTGATTTTCAGAAGCACCAAAAGTTGGACGCAGTCAACAAAAGACAGGGAGAGAAAAAAGAAAGATCCTCACATTTTTCTTCCTGGAACACATTTTAAAAATACATGACTGAATTGTTCAGGAGTCTTAGACTAGAAATAATTTTGCCCAGGAGGGATGGTTCAGCAGTTCTGAAAAACTTTCACAGATTGCTGTTCCCAATCATTTAAGCGTGGCAGTGGAGGAGAGGCATGAAACATAACCCCAAAGACTCTTTCATTCATTCACTCTCTCCCTCTCTGGTGCCTAGGTAACTCACTCGAGGCATGGTCTCCTTGTTGAAGGTGAAGGTGATGTTGGCGCAGCTGTTGTCCTGATAACTGGAGCTAGGATGGCATTTGGTGGGAGGCGGGGGAGGGTTGGAGTGCCAGCACTCTCCGAGGCTGAGGCAGGACTTCACAAAGCAGTGGTTTTCCCTGATGGGGATGCAGCTCTGGCCTGAAGGACACCCGCCTCGACCTTTGGCACCCAGGTGGCATGACATGGGGCCACACCACATCTGGAGAGAGCAAAACATGACAGGGGAAACCGTGTTGAGATAACGTCAAGGACCCTTCGTTAAATTAAACACATATGAACAGGACTACAGCTGATGATTGGATGGGCTGCCATGACATTTGGTATAGACATTCATGTCCCCGTCAGGATGAAGTGTAATAACTTTGGTGATTTTGTAGCAGATCAAAATTTCACTTTTTCCAAATTTCACTTAACGACCAAATTACCTGCAAAACTAATGGCATTCCCGTTAGCCCCATCAGTAGTTTTTGTTCAGTTCTAATTAGCAAATATTAGCACACTAACACACAAACATATTAAACCTGCGAAACATCAGCATGTCAGCAATATCATTGAGAGCACAGCAGCATGCTGAAGTTAGCATTCAGCTCAAAGTTCCTATACAGCCGGTTTGACATTTGTTGAACTCAAGAGGTTCAATCCCCAGTCCGGACAGTAAAAAGATGCAATCAATGGCACAAGTTTTCCCAAGTCAAGAATAATAGTGGCTCTGAAAAGATTCCTTTCTCTCTGTTGCATATCAAGGGATATGCTTACGCCATCTACATTAAACACACAAACCACTGTTAGCAAAAGTACGGTAAAACCCAACTATAATTGCATTCACATTTCAGACTACACGGTAGCCTGTACTTCAACAGCTCTGGATCATTTTCACCTCATGATGCATTTTCCTCCTGAGGGGAGCAATATCAGTGAGGCACCATTGTTCGTCTGGCAGTTACACAAACTTGATGATAGCACTACTTCAGGCCTCTACTGTATATCACCCAATCTTTGCTCAGTGTGACTTTGGGAGATTCTTAACTGGCATCAGACAGGTATTTTCGAACAGTGCGATTGTGTTTCTTTTCAAAACAATCATCTCTGTATAGAATTTGACACTCCCAAGCCAACTCCACCCTGTGAGTGTTGTTGTGGCCTGACATGGCCCTACCTGAGATCTCTAAGATAGAGCCTTCCACCACCCACACAACCTTTTGAGCCATTTATCGAGTGTTTTTTTCCCCCTCCACAGTTCTTCTCCCAGTGCTTCACAGTACTTCACGTACAGAGCCTTCATAAATACATCACTTTCACATTACTTCTACATTTAGTGCACAGGCAGAGTTAGTGCGTTTGGCCATACCTTTGTGCAAACAACCTTCCCATTGGAACAGTGGCAAGTGTTGCAGTCTTCCTCCCATTTGACTCCATCAGCGGTCATGTGTCCATTAACAGAGCAAGGTTTTCTTGTCACTGTTACATAAAAACACAGTATTAGAAATATATCCAAGAAGGTGCGTTTGTTAGGTGGATTGGTCCTTTATCATCTAGTGAAGACTTCTACCTTCTTGACAGTGGGGTCCAGTCCTGTCTGGTGAACACAGGCAGCGATAGCCGTTGATCTCATCCACACAGGTGGAGCCAAAGGCACAGGGAGAGGACTGGCACTCATTAATATCTGTCACAGAGGAGAAGAGCGAGAGGTAAGAAATGGCTCCCTTTTTTTTTTTTTTTTTTAGCACACTCAGACAGCACACAAATACTGGGTTAAGCTGTCGGCACACAAATCTAATGGCAAAATGAACTGAGGTCGTGTATGATTTGAACAGTACCATAACACACTAGTTAATAAACAGGCAAACATGCTTTAAATCAACCCTGGACGTTATTGCCCCACACAGCTTTATTACAATGCAGCATCATTAGCAGGTATGCAGGAGCTAAAGGCTGGACTTAGCAGAACAAAGGGTTTGCAATGGGAAAGAATGTGGCCATCTGAAAGCCTTTAAGAGGGAAAACAATCTGTGTAATCAGTGTCAAAGAGCATGGCTGATTAGCTGTTGGCCTGCTAAGCCGGTTTCCCCCGGGGACAGCAGCAGGGCCCGGTGTAGTGACACTGAAATGACTGGGCCTGGCCTGCAGCCCAATGCACAGATAATTGGCCGGCTAGACCTTCCATTTGGAGCGACTGTGACGGTCCCGTGGCCCGGGCTCGCTCTAAAAGGGATCAGGGAGGAGTGGGAGGCAGGGTTAATACTCACTGATCCGACAGTCTGGACCAGCGAAGCCTGGGGCACACTCGCATCGGTACCAGTTATCCCCGTCGACGCAGGTTCCGCTGTTGTAGCTGCGGAGGAAAAAAAATAAAATGATGGGGTGAGACTTCAGTTTGTATCTCAGGCTTCTTTAAAAGATGGACATCTATCTATCTATCACAACTCTTTTAGGCTGTAATAATCTCACCAGTCAACATATTAATAATAATAAATCATACATTTCTAAAAAAAACGCAATTAAGACAATCAGACTTTTTCCTTTTTATAAGAGCGTGTGGGTTTGGGAGCGAGCTCCAGTGGTGTGTGGTTAACTAAGAGTTCCGCCTGTTGGAGTTCACAAAAGAGAGTTAGCTGATTGCATCCCAGGAATGACAGGGATGGGTGTACGCCTGGTTCTCAGCAGAGAGGCGGTGAGAGAGAAAGCCTGCAGGTGAGAAACTACGATACAGGAGGAGCACCCTGTTTACGTCTGTCAAAATCTACAGGAAATGTTTCTACTTACCATGGGTGTGGACTGCAGTCGTTGGTATCTGAAAGAGAAAAAAAAAAAAAATAGAGAAAGGGAGGGGAGAGATACAACATAGTGAGTGTGTTGTTTATGTCCTCTCATGTATGACTGTTCAGTGCACATCACAGCAAAAAGAGCACGTCTGAGCTTGCGTGTGTGAGGCGTGTTGTGCCGGTCGGCCTGGACTCTGCACCGCATGATTACTTTGCACAGAGCAAATGTCCACCACCACCTCCACATTCCCACCTCAGCTGTTTCTCCCTCCCTTACAAAAGTGAGAGAATGTTTTGGAGTACATGCGTACAGGGAAGCCAGGGAAAAGGAGGAGGGCTGAAGAACAAGCCGACATGTCACTGTTTGGACAGGAATGCAACGACAAGAGGGGAGAGAGGAGTGTGTTGGATGAGGGGGGAGACATCTGTCTTCACTTTCCTGAGCCCCTTTCTCCCTCCTCCTTCTCTTTCTCCTCTCATGGCCGGCAGCAGCCAGAGATTTTTTTGGGAGGGGAATAAAGATCAAGAAGGGATGGGGGATTCAGATTTAATCAGATGCAGGACTTCACCTCTGCACTAGGTAGCAGGAGGTTTATCATCATTTAATAGCAATAACTGTCTACCATTCCCCTTTAAAGAGTACTTACTCTGGGTGCACGTGGGACCCTCCCAGCCTTCCTTGCAGACGCAGGTAAACGACTCCCCTGTCACCACACAAGTACCTCCATTCTCACACGGGTTTGGAAGACAACTTGAATTTTTGGCTGAGAGAGGGAAAAAGAGAAGTAGTTTGTCAGTGATTTTTTCCCAACTTTAAAAAGGAGGATTATCAGTAAAATCACTGTTCAAAAAGAGTCACAGGAGACTGCTGTTGGTTTGGCTCTTTTTTTTTTGGTCGGGTTTCCGTTTTCTTTGAGGGAATCTGCATTCCACGACTTTGAAGTGTATTGTCAGTGCAATCAGGGATTTTAAGCGGATATCTGTCAGCACTCACAAGAGAGGGAGAGGGGAAGGGAGGGAGCGTTGACAGAGTGAAGGGATAAAAACTGTTTGTGGACCTCGCGGATCTGACAGATCTGATGAATATCTGAGACAAGGCCGAGCTCTCCCATAAAGCAATCTTCTGTGTGTGTGAATACATAAGAAACATTAAACCAAACCGCCCTGACGGTGTGACTCACCTATGTTACACGTCGTACCCTCCCACCCAGGGGAACACTTGCACTGGAACGTGTCGCCCTCGTCGTGGCAGGTGCCTCCGTTGTTGCAAGTGGCTTCATCGCACTGACTTTCGCCTGAGGGGAGTATTTTAAAATCTTAAGGTTGCTTAAGCTGTGCACTCAACATGAGTCTAACTACACACACATGATTGTATAGAACACTGTAACTATATACAACACATACCATAAGCCTGCATGGACAGAATACATGGGTGTGGAGGAAGAAATAAAAGGGCTCTTACGGGAGTGGCATGTCTTTCCCTTCCAGCCATTCTTGCACTCGCAGAAGAAATCAGTCACCAGGTCTCGACATGTCCCTCCATTATGACAGGGGTTGGTGCTACAGTCATCGATGTCTGGTGGAGACAATTGGAAGGGAGTGTGATTCATGTCACATCAGAAAACAGACTTTGTATGTATATAGGTAAGTATATAGGTGTGGGTTTGTTTTGAGGCGCTTTGAAAACAAGTACTACTTACTGATCTCGCAGTGGTCGCCCTCCCAACCGTCGCCACAGATGCACTGGTACACGCTGACTTTGTCAATGCAGGTGCCTCCATTGCGGCATGGGTTACTCTCGCAGTCGTTGATATCTGACATGTTAAAAAATAAAATGAAAGACAAAAAACATGAGATTGAAAAAAGTTTTCCCTTTTGGGAGGACATACAGTAGAGGGCATGGTCTTGACTCGACCTGGGCCACTGCTGTAAGGACTCAGCCTTAATATTGGTAAGCGCGCTACCAGGTGAGCTACTGTCCCCCACTCCCCCAAGAATGTGCAGAGGCCAATCAAATTTATTGATGTTTAGTTGTGCCCTGTGTTGTGTGTCTGTGTGGTATCTGGACTTACTCTCGTGGCAGTAGGTGCCTCTGAAGCCCTCCTGGCACTCGCAGCTGAACTGGCCCCGGCCTGGCTCCGGCAGCGGCCGTGAGGTCCACACACATTTGACGAAATGTAGCGTTCTCCTCCCGGCGTGCTGTTCGACGCCACGGCAACTGTGCAGCTATCAATCACTGCGGAGAGACAGTGAAACAACTGACGAAACCTGTTTCAACAAATACTCGTTCCAAATCATAAAATGCGTTTGTGTTTTCCAAATGAAAAGGAGGAATGGGAATTTAGTTTAATTGCTGTGTAGTGAGAGAGCCAACAAGTGACAGAGAGAGAAAGAGAGAGAGACAGAGGATGAGATTAAGGCCCACAGGCCTTTACAGATAATAATTCAAGCAAGTTGGTTAAAAATTCCCATCTCCCAAAAAAAAAAAAAAAACCCAGTATCATATAAAAAATTTACGATAAAAGAAACAGCGATAAGCTGTTATGCTTTCATAAGCAATTCAGAGTGATCTTTTTCACTCTGCACTGAAATCCCTTCCTTTCCCCCTGTCTGATCAGGTTAGGAGAGCGAGGTGAATTTGCTCCCCTGTAATCACTTAATTCTTGCCAAGAGCAGAGAGAATTTCACCACCTGGTATCTGACTCCGTGGTTGGTCCACTCACTCAATTACACACACACACACACACACACACACACACACACACACACACACACACACGGGGGGGGGGGGGAGGTAGCCCACCAAGTCATTACCAAGAACACACAGTGCTATCAGCCTTTTGCCAGATTTTCAAGGAATTCAGAGGAGGGGAGAATCACTGGAAAAGCTTTGCTGAGGAGATGGAGGGGGGCATTCATCAAGGGAGCTGCACTCAAAAAAAAAAAAAAAAAAAAAGCTCACCTTGGCCAAGAAACTTCAGCACACGAAACTAAAATATAGGTATTGCCCTCATGGGAAAAATGTGGGCAAAGTGTTCAGGCAAATGTTGAAGACCTGGCCTTATTCAGCAGTTTACTACAGCATGCTATGCAGATCACATTACAGAAATGTTCTGGAAAAAGACAGAGCAAAAAGCTTGTGGTTATTGCAGGCAGGAGATGTACCTTTACAAGTCGTGGTGCGACAGTGGTCTTTGAGGTGAGAGCAGTTTTTGCCCTCGTAGTCTTCCGGGCAAGCGCAGTAGTAGTCTGTGGCCAGGTTGAAGCAGGGCGCTCCGTTCTGACACGGGTTGGGAGAGCAGTAATCGATATCCAGCTAGGAAAGAAAGGTATTGAATAGAGAACGGTGAACCTGATAGCTGACATAGTTTCTGCTACACTAAACAGAGCAAAACCCACAGCATCCTCCCTACAGGCTGTGCCAGGAAACAACACACGCACAGCGCTTGGAGGAAGGGGGAAAACAAGGCAGAGACATAGGAGCCGTCCTCTGAGTCTGGGCTTCAGCACTAAGGAATGTATCCCGCTGTAGCCAGGAGCAGCTTCAACAAAGCACTCCCTTTTAAAAAAGGAGGACTGTGGAACAACAGCCATTTAAGAGGGTGGGGCAGGAAAACTTTACAACAAAACCAAAGATACTGCAATGCCGGCAGAAAAGGGGCTAGCGAGATGCATGCATTTGTGCTTTATTGTGTATGGGATAGTGGTGGGACTCGTGTCTCACCTGGCAGAGATTTCCTGAAAAGCCAGCCAGACACAAGCACTGGAAGCCGTTCACTTCGTCCTGACAGCGCCCGCCGTTCAGGCATGGCGAGCTTGCACACTCGTCGATGTCCCTCTCACAATGCTCGCCAGCGAAGCCAGGGGGGCACATGCAACGATAGCCGTTTACCAAGTCCTGAGAGAAAGGAACCAGGGTTAACCTCATGCAGCCACAAATTTGATCAACTGCTTTGATAGGGTGGGGTCCAAACAATAACTGTCAAACCAGAGAACAGAACGAAGAGCACGGAAGGGGTGGTGGGGGGGTAGCGCAACAAGTTTGGGGGAAGATTATAACAGCTACGCAATTATTTCAACACATTTTCCTGGCACGGGCTCAACACAATAATGTTTATGGTAATTTAATCTAATGTGGTCAAGAAACTTGTGTGTCCCTCCCATAGAAACCCCTCTGAACCCACTCCCCTCAGATTGATTTCAGAGAGGAATTCCACAACAATTCCACTGTCGGTTTGGAGAGAACAGTTTACAGCTATTTATATGACCACTGTAAATGTCTCAGGCTTCAACAAAAAGACACAATAAAACAAACAAACAAGCTAGCAAACAAAGCAGTGACCAGATAAAGCTAGATGGTTTTTGACTCAACACGTACCTTGCAAGTTCCCCCATTTTGGCACTGGTCCTTGCAGTCGTTTATATCTGCACAGGAAAATAAATGAGGATTAATTCTGAACAGCTTGACTAAATAGTTCTCTTGAAAACAAGTCTGTGCTTAATGTTTCCCATGCTAGGGGCCTTTAAAAACATTGTCGGAGTAGAGAGTGCTCTGTAAGAGCTGGATAACGTGGCTACAGAATCAGTACAACACAGTATGAGCAATCCTGTCTACTGCCAAGTGAAACTAGTCCTGGGATTGTTTTGAGCACCTCTATTCACCACAGCCTTGGCCACACACAGGGCTAATAGTGATACAGCAGATTAATTACACTGCAGGAAAAGGCTGCACTTGTCCAACTGTTTGCTTTACGCCTTCATGTTACAGCTTTAATTGAAAGAAGGAAATTAAGGAGGGAGCAGCTGGACAGGTGTCCCGTTCCACAGCTGCAACTGACAGCCTTCAACTCACTGGTTTCGCAGTTCTGCCCTGTCCAACCAGGGACGCACTCGCAGAAGTATCCACCAATCAGTTCCGGCATGAGTTGGCATTGACACAAGGCTTGCTATCGCATCGTTGGCATCTAGAGCGGGAGAGAAGGGGTTAGTGGCATTTGCATGTGCAGTTGACAGGCGTGGAAAGAGGAAAAGAGGCAGGGTGGTCACCTATCAGACTGTCTTCCCTGACCACTGTGAAGGACAGTGACACTTGTAACTGTTTACCAGATCCTGGCAGGTACCCCCGTGACTACAGGGGTTTGGAGAGCAGTCGTCAACATCTAAGCATAAGAAGTCGATTTTGGTTAGTCAACATGATTTTCTCTGTGAGGGTACTGACTTTTAATGGTGCAGGTTGAGTGAATTCTACTGATAGTGCAGGAGGGGCCGCTCCAGCCTGGCGCACACTGACAGTAGCCATGACTGGTTTCTGAACAAACCCCTCCATTGGAGCATGGATGGACAGACAGGCATGTTCCGCTAGAAAAAAAGAAAGAACATTTTGGAAACAGGTCTCACACACCCCTTGTAAGTCATTTTACATTTAACAAAGAAAAAAAATTTTTTACGATACTTAATTTGTGATTAACTCTAATCGCACAGCGTACCCTGTGCTGGACAAACTTCACT
>NW_024041963.1:0-35604 GCF_014851395.1 Micropterus salmoides | reverse complement strand
CCCTATCACCAAATCCTTAATGTGTGTTTTTAAACAAACTCTCATAACCCGTCTAAAAGGTCCCTGACAAGTATATTCCACATCAGCATAGCTCTTTATAACACTAACTCTAAACCGGGACTTTAGATGATTCAGGACTGTTGGGAACCGTAGAGCGGACTTCACCTTGTTCTTGCTGCTCTCACAGGACTGCAGGCTGGCCAGGATCTGGCTCTCGATGACCTGCACCCAGGCGTCTCGCTCCTCGTACGAAGTGGCTTCGAAATGCCACGTCTGCCCCCCGTCACGAACACACGATGTGAACTCAAAGTTTCCTCTTGTTCTGTTGGTGAGAGATAAAACAACAAACAAACGAGATTTAATACAGGAACATCGGACGCAAAGCATCCAGCCGCGTTCCACCTCGGCCGCTTGGTTTCTCGCTCTTATCCAGAGACAGACGAGCTCGATGCTTTGTGATTTCAAAATGGCTGAAATATTTAGTACCAACGGTTCTCCCAAAGGTTCTGTTCATGTGAAACCAAACCGTCTCCATTACTAGAGGAATCACCCTTTTCCTAAATGCTCCTTTCTTCCCCTTTGCCCCTTGATGTCCTGAAATTTCCATAATTTCTTCCAGGTAAATAAAGATTATACTGGCGCCATGTCAGGATAATATTAAAGACCACAAACCAATCTCGTCTATAATTCCACTTGATGCTCCACATACCAGGAACACACCTAGAAAAATTGAGGCCTGCTCCAACTAGTCACATTCAAACAATCTGACGTATAATCTTTGATCAGAGAATAATTCAAATCATCAATCAATCTCCCAGACAGAAGCAGCTCTGTCCACGTGTGAACTGTGATATTTAGCAGAAACATGTCTTTTCATTCATACGAAGCTCTCTGACTGAGGGACACCCTTACGGCCACTGGTGACCTACTTGACCCCGCCCACTGAAGCCAGGATGTCGCCTAAATTATGAGGCCCTGTGCCCTCTCCTCCACTCCAGCCCCCCGAGGGCCCCAGAGAGGGCCCCCCCCCCCGTTGATGAATGTCAGTGGGAAAGGTCAGTCATTACAATCAAGGCCTGCTGGAGGGGGACATGGAATCTATTACCCAGAACCCCCTCAGAGGTTAATGGGACAATCAGGAGTCAATTAGACTGAGTGTGTGCATGTGTGTGTTTGTATACGACTGTAGAAGAGATTAAAAGTCCTCGGCTTCTTTGAAGCAGTTGTATGTCTGCATAAAAAGGTACAGTTCACTCAAACACCATTATACACCAACACATACAGTATATCTCAAATACTACATCAGACGCCTTTTAAATCAGAGTCTCAGTTTCTTTTGACTCCAAAAAGTAAAATGTTTGCTTCCAAAGTGACAAACTGCTAAAAATGTAAGAGGAAGCTTTCCATCCAACACCCAGATCCTCCACACTGTCAGATGAACTGGGAGTACTTTCAATAATGATCGGTCGATTATATATCAACAGTTAGCTATAAGTATTTGCTTTCTCTGCATCTAACAATTCTTCATCGATTGATTAATCTGAGAATTAAATGTTTAGCCTAAAAAGTCCACCAATTTTTCAGAGCGCAAGATGGCGTCTTTAAATGTCCTGTTTTTGTTACCCATGAACCCAAGTATATATTCCATTTCTTATGGTTTAATACAGAAAAGCATCAGAAATCATCCGCACAACTGGAAAACTGGAAACCAAGATGTTAATGTATGTTTGTCCCTGATAAATAACCTAAGTGATTAAATACTCATCACTAAAGTTGGCAATTCATTTCCGGTTAATCGACTATTGCTCTCAGTCCTAATCTGGACTCGACTGTTGGTCGGGCAAAACAAAACGTCTGACGACAAAAACAAGGCCATGGGACACTTGTACACTTTCATTATCTGACATTTCTTGACACTAATTAACCTAAAATAATACTCATGTATATCTTAAGAAGTTATATATAGTTGCAGCCCTACTTTGTTACCAAACAATCTAAATTCTTATCAATACACAGAAACGGTTCAAGCTAGTATCTGTAGATTTCAAATTCATTTCAAAGCTTTCAACCCCAAAACAGCGTGAGAGTTCATTCTTGACCTCATCAACAGCAGCAGAGCTCTTCACTGTATCTCACGTTGTTCATCAACTTATTGTTGGCTCAGTCTCATGAAGTTGACTCACTTTACTGGGCACCTGAGACTCTTCATCTCTGTTGGCTAAAAAACAAAAATAATCTTAACTCAACCTATTAGCTTTTTGGGAACTTTAAACTGCAACTTATAGTTATATACTTTTTCACAATCACTCCTTGACATCTTAGGTTTTAGCCACCATGAACAATGGGCCGTAAAAATGTTTTTCTACAAATTATCCAACAACTCTGTTAGCTGATGGAGACTCAGAATAAAGATTTACTGTATTCTAGGATAAACTGTCCCATTTGAAGACAGTGAAATTCAGCAGCGATGGTAGGTCTCAAGTTTGATGTTCTGCAACTGTTCGTGAACACGTTAAATGTTTCAGCATCGAGCCGGCTCTCGGAGGTCTGAGGGATGTTCGGTGTGGTTTTGCTCAACTTGAGCACATTTGGAAACCGTTAGAGACCGCAGAAAGGATGGGAAGTGGAGGTGAAGCGGGGGCATGGCTGAGAGCCGGTATCATCGCCACAGCAGATCAGACAACGACCAGCTTCTGTTTACAATTAGCCCCAGTGAGGAGGTAAGAGATGAGGGGAGGCAGGGGGGACACACAGGGTAATCACTTAATCAAAGGACGGCCTCCAGCACGGCCAATAATTCCCAGGATTCCTCAGTATCTGACCCTCAACAAAAGCATGTGAAGGGGTTATATCTGTAAGAAATGCTCGGCTACAGACATACCCATCCAAAACAGCACGAGGAGTCGGCAGATCTCAGCGTGGAGGTCGGTAATCAGTCATGACACTTTCAGACGAGCGTTTCTGGAAGCAGCAGTTTCATGACGTGTGCCGGGAGTGAAGCGGCGAAAAGATGAGGGGTTTAATCAGTCGGAGAGCGGTCACGGCCGGCCCGCGAGGGAACGACCATTTGCTCTTCCTCAACTCCAGTCATTTGGCTAATTGGGAGCGTCTCAGAGCACCGGAGCTGAAGTTCCCCTCTGGCTCCGCTCTGGATAATCAATGGTCTTGTCCGAGGAGAGGAAGGACGGAAGGTAAGGATGGAAGGGAGAGCCCCGAGGCCAAACGACCGGCTGAGTAGACCTTCCACTTCCAGGATAAAGATTGAAAACACCTTTGCTGACCAAAGTTTCCTTTGCTGGAGATAACGGTGGATTATTTTCATCTGTTAGGGGCTCCAGGCTTATGATGGGCTGAGTCTGATTAGTTGATGTTAATTAAAACTACTGTTTACAGGGGCTGGTTAATGGCTCAAGGTGAAACCAGACTTTTATTCTAAATTTGCAGCTGAATGCAGTTTCCCTTTTTTCCACGAATTATAATGGAACGTATTAGTTGATGCACTTTAGTCCAACGCAGAACAATATGTTTTCCAAAAAGATGCAGGTCAAAACAAAAGTTTTCTTTGAAAATTAAACTCATGACAAATATTTGTTGACAACCTCTTATTCATAACGGAAACTCTGAAGTATATTAAATGAAATGTGTCTAATTTTAGATAAGAGAACAGTTTAACGTACACTGATCAGCCATAACATTAAGACTAAGGTGGGATATATTGTGATCATTTTGTCAGAAGCAAGGATTTCAGCGACTTTGACAAGGCCAAACTGTGATGGCTAGACGAGCATCTCCAGGGGTCAGTAGCATCAGAGCAGGCGACGGGGTCATGGACGGCCAAAGGCTCACTGGGGAGTGAAGGCTGGCCCCTATGGTCCGGCGAGCTACTGTCGGCCACACTGCTGAAAAAGTTGATGCTGGTTCTGATAGAAAGTTGTCAGAACCCACAGCGGAGTCCATGCTTCAACGGGTCAGGCTGGTGGTCATAATGGTGGATATGAATCACAGCTTGAGAGTGTTGTTGCTCAAGCATATGCCCCAACTTCTCAGCCAAACCCTTGCTGTCAATTCTTTCTTCTCAAAGTGGGGTCTGGGGGACCTCCAGGAGATCCTGAGGGGGTTCCATAAGTAAGCCAATGACAGAAAGCCAATGCTATTTTGGTCATGGGTTTCATTCGCTTTCTGTAACAAAACATCTAAAAGCAAAAATCCTATCAGATGTGGGACCTCATGGCAAAATCAACTGGGGGTCCGTGGTCTAGTTTGTGTCAGTTAAGGGGTCCTTGATGTGAAAAAGTTTGAGAACCACAGCTCTACGCTGAAGAACAGAACAAACTTGCAAAACTCAGCAATCCTGCAAACAATGTCCAACTCAAGCCCCTTCCACAGCTCTGCACTGAGCTGTACACTTTGTCAAAGGCTTGTACTGTGTCATTCTGCAAAGTCCCACATGCCTGAGAAACCAAGTGACCAAAAATCATCTCTCCCTATCAAAGTATGAAAGGAGCACCTGCTGCTGCCTGAAGAGTCACGTTTTCTATCGGTTATGTAATGCACCTAGCCTCCCTACTCCCCACTGAAGGGTAAGCGGTTCGATACGTGCCAGAATTTAAAACTCTGAATATTAAAATGTGTAATGAAGGGCAAACTGTTCATAATGCAGAAAGGGATAATTCAGTGTATTTGGAGGCTCCTGGGTCTTCATCGGGTGCGTCTTCGTTCTAAACGACAGCCCACCCATCAAGCGCCGGTTGAGCCCTGCAGGGTCAAGAGCAAGAATCCCATCATAATTAAATTCCCATGATTCTCTGTTTTCAGGGGGAGGAGGGTTTGGCTGCTTGACAATTATGGAAACCAACAATCCAGAAAGGCCCTGCCTCTCCGCAGTGTAAATTAAATGCTGTTTCTGGATTTAAATGCTGTACGCTGACCCAGCGCGCCGCGGCGGCTAATGAATAAAATGAGGTGGGCATCAGCCTGTGCAGCTGAAGGACCACTCCCACAACCCAGTTTCCCTCTGAACCCCCCAGCTGAGTCTGTACTTCACTCAGCAGCTCCTGACTCTACAGGAACAGTAAACCAACATGACATTTAAAGCTGTAACGATCAATATTTGTATATTATCAATGGATCAAAAAAGGCTGTGTACAATGAGAATAGTGAGGGGCCCACAGGATTATCAAACAAGCTATGTTTGACATAGCAAGAGACCTGCTGGTGAACACAGTGGAGCATTTAGCAGCTGAAGAGCCAGATATTTCCCCTCAGGTGACCAAACACAGAGCTAAAAGAGAGAGAATACTGGGGGCTGGAGATTCTCAGTAATCCAGGTCAAAGTTATCTAAGGAAGGTTAAAATCAAGGGAAACTGGACTTGGTTGAAGATACTTGCAGATGTTTCGCCTACCAGCCGAAGGGGCTTCTTCACTTGACTTCACTGACTGACTGCTAGGGAATCCCAGCTATTTAACCTCTCTGCCAGGAGCGCTAACAAACCAAGTGGTACCCATCACCTGAAAAACGACCCCACAGTCAGTCAGAGCTGAAGAAGCCCCTTGGATGAGAGGCGAAACATCTTCAGCCAAGTCCAGTTGCCCTTGATTTTAACCTTACTTTTACTTGTTTAAAAGGTATGTCATCTTAGTTTAGTGTTAGCATGCTAACATTAGCTAACTAGCGCTAAACACAAGTACAGCTGAGGCTGACTGGAATGATGGCAATAAGTTTTGCAAGTATTTAGGCATAATCCGGAGTATTTTTGACCTGATGATGGCGCTAGATGAAAAGTCAATTCATCCCAAGGGGAACAAAAACGTCTCAGCCAGATTTTGTGTCAGTCCATTCAATAGTTATTGAGATTAATTGCAATCCACAGAGCTGCTAGCGTGATTGAAAAGGTCCTCGGTGTTTTTAAAGATAAAGTTTTAAGTTTCTTGATCCTTTCAGACCCAAATAGTCTGTTGTAGTCTGTGCTTCATCTCCGCCTGCTCGGCCTCTCCTCTGAGTTTGTGTACAGGACTAAACGTATGCACGAGAGTCCAAACACACAAACACACAGACGGCGAGTCACCCCAGCTGTATTGGTAATTACTGCCACCGCTCTCGGCTACTGTGGGCGACATTCACACAGAGAGAGGTGGCGCCGAGGCAATTTGTGAACTCTGACACCGCTAACCTTTAGCAGCAGAAACAGAACAAACCAAATATACAGCATTTGCAAGACGCAGAAAAGGAAAGGGGGGGGGGCAGGACATGCATACAGACCTATCATCCGGGGTGTGAGGTGTCGAGTCGGCCCAGCGGGGGGGGTTTGAATGTGTGTGTGACAAGCAGTAGGTGCAATGAGAGGGGAGGCGTGAGGGAGACAAAAGGGGGCCTCGGGAAACACAAATTAAAAGCCTTAAATGTCACCGCACACAGTATTGCTTTGCGACACAGGTCATTACTCCCCATATTATTCGTAGCCTTTTACAACATTAATAACCTGGAAAATATTGCAGCCGATTGTTCCGAAGTCGCTCTGAAAAAGAAATAAGTAGGTCTATTTTTTTGAACAAGTATGTAGAAGCAGAGGGAGAAGCCGTGACGTGGAGCAGATTCAGGACTGATTGGAGATGATTTCACCTGTTTTGTCGCTCTTACTTTTGATTCGACAAATTAGATATTTTATGGAAGGCAATTACACTAAAAGCTGGTGGAGTCATATGTTTGAAGAAGAATTAGGTTAAATAAAACGAAAGGTACATCTGAACAACATCCGACACTCACTGGACGTCACGATCAACACCACCTGTACAACACATGCTTCCACGGAGGGTGCGTTTGTTTGGTTGTATCCTCACAGGTGACGAGGGCGGGGCAGAAGGATGCAAGGAGGGAAAGACGCCATGACAGACAGGTCAAATGACTCCACGACACAAGTGTACCAGACACATACTGACAGCCCCCTGTAAGCACTGATTTGGTCAAAAGATGTCCAGAAGATGTCAAAAGTTAAAAATGGGCTAAATATAGCTAAACGTGTGTTCTTCTAGACTTCTAGGTTACTCGGTAATGTTGTTTTGACAACAATTAAATGTGTATTTTTCATTGTGAACTACATGGTGAAATATTGTCAGTGAAAGGAGGAGGAGCTGCTCTATTTCAGACGCCCACGGTTCTGGAAATTATACCTGACTGACACTTGACGCTATATAAGATGAACAACTGCAGTAGAAAATATGTGGTTCTTTGAAAAAAAGTCAAAAGTATGAGAAGCCTGTGTATATAAAAACGTTTAGAAGAAGTTAACCACGACTCTGTGGATTGCGGCATACCAGGTCCAGTCAGAGGTAAGGCCTCTTCATAGCAAAGGCTGCCGAGGCTCATGGTTTCTCAGAAATAAGGCTGAAATAATTCAAACTGGTGATCAGAACGTGAACTTATAAGAGTGTAATATCCTCCATGAGAGTCCTGTTTCTATGTTCAGCAACATCAAGGATATGATTTAAAGAAAACTTGGGAATGAAAATACAGAATGAGGAAAAGTGCTTCCACTTCGCTTCCAAGTCTATGCCCTTCAAATCAGTTGTTCCCAACCTTTTTGTCTTTTGACTTTTGCTAACACAAAGCTATGTCTACGCACCAGGTTTTATAAAATACAAAATATTTTTGTGTAGCTAAAATATCTCTTTAAAACCTTGCGACCCTTTAAATTGATCTCACGACTATCTTGGAGGGTTCTTAGCTTAGACGTCTAAAAACTCTTACAGCACATGTAGCCCAGTTTTAACCTCGATGTTATGACATCTTTTCACACTGCCGATCAACAAATCACTGCTTACTGGGTCGTGTACATTTCTCCAGTACAGGCTGCTCCATCCCTGCAGTGGGTGGGGTCAAGTTGGGGTTGATGGGGGTCCACCTGTCTGTCACAGGTCCATCCCAGCAGTTTGTTACCTTCTGAGTTGTGCAGACTGTTGGTGTAAATGCCGCGAAGACTACCAACACGATTTAGTTTCCACGCTTTACGTTTGGCTGCATCCCCGACGGCAGGAAGAGAGAAAAGAGGGAACAACGAGGGGAACAGAAGGAAAGACAGAACAGAGGAGAAGGAAGGACAGAGCGGAGGAATCGGACGACATGTACAAGAGAAAAAGAACAGGAAAGGGAAAATAGAGAGACAGGCGTCAAAAACAGCAACGTTGAGGATGATTGGTCAAAGAGAGAGGGGAGTGGCTTGGTGCGGAAGTAAGAGGGGCCACTGAATAGGATGAAGGGATGAAAGAAAGTTTGCAACATAACAAACGAGGCCAGAAGAGCAACAAACTTCTTCAGTGTTCCTGCACCAAAACACAACCTAATAAGATCTTATCGGACCTTGTTGTGCAGTAGTTATTCAAACATTTGAAACTGTCCTGACACATAAAACCTCACCCCTCTGGTACAAGAAGGTTAAAACACACGAGAATTAAATAATTAATTAATTAAATAAAAAACATCATAAATATTTAAATAAAGGCCTCAAATAACAGGCTAGCATGAACAAATAAAGGGAGATCCCTAGAATACAATTTCCCTTGAACTATATTTGGTAAGTTACTTTCAATTGAACTCACCACTTCCTCCAGATTTTCACGTTAAAAGCAAACTGACAAAGAAAGGAATATTGCCAATAAAAACAGCAGAACTAAAAAGATCATTTGATGTACTGACTAGAAAATTTGCTATTTTGATGATCGGTAAATCATTTAGAATTATTTATGGAGCACAAAAATCAGCTGGTTCCGGTTTCTTAAATGTGAGGGTTTGCTGCTTTATCTGTTTTATATCACTGTGAACTGAAAATCTTGGAGGACGAACAAAACAATATATCAACATGGATTATTTTCATCGTGATTTTAAGGCTTGGATTCTTTGTAAGGAGGTCGAGCTGCGAGCTCTGTGACCTCTAACCTCTGCGCCTCTTAATGCTGCACTACTCTGTCTTAAACAGCAAACCCTTGGTAATATTTACTCCCCCGGGGCTACTGTGAGCATTTGCAGAGGATGAAATACAGTCGTGGCCATGTGAGAGGAGACGCCGACACTTTAAATGTTACTGTGCTTGTTTCCCTCGTCGCCCCGCCTTCTTCCACAGCAGGCAAGGCGAGCGATAAGCGAGGGGGTTTATCCGTTTTAAAATGAGTCAAATATACCGAAGCTGTGGGGGCTGATCTCAGAACATTATCATTTAAAATGAATGAGAGTTGCTTTAAAAAGGTCACAGGTTGGATCCCAGAAAGAAACCGAAGCTGCTGCCTCGTCACAGACGGCAGCGTTAAAGTCTTAAATATACAATAACCTGTGTTTTGCAGAAATACAATTATTGTAAATAATGGTATATGTTATTTGTTTGTGTATATTGTTTTGGTCCTAACATATCTTATTATGGAGCAGAGAGGAAACTGTACAACTTCAATGTGTGCAGGTCATTTTTAAAAATGTTTTCTGTCTGAATGTTTTGAAACTGACTAAAAATCAGTGAATAAAGTTACCTTTCTTATTAAGAATTACCATGTTTTTTGTTCTTTCTCCTTCAGCAATTAAAAAATTTTAAAAGTTAAATTAGATATTTTGGCAGTTACTATGCTTTTTCAAACATTAACTTTTTAAATTGTCAATTCAATGGAAAAATCAATTTGATTTCATGATTTTATTTTAATACTGGCATCCCTTTACTTCCGTAAGTGAAATTTATAATATATATTTTTACACACACTAAAATGAGAAAACCTTAACATGTGTTGTAGTGTCAGAGGGAATAAAACTAAAACACAGACGTTTGTTACTAAGCTGAAACTACACAGAACAATAATATATATAATATTTTTATATTTATATATACTGTATTTATTGTCCAAAGCAAATTCCTCTTATGTGTAAACCTACTTGGCAATAAAGATGATTCTGATAAATGAAATCCTGACGAAGAAGAAGAATTAAAATAAACAGTAACTCAAATATCTCCTGACGCCAGGTATCCGTTGGACCACCTGGACTCTAGTCTACAGTGGCCCTCTTTGTTTCCACCTGTTTGACCCTGCTGACCCAAATTGACCTATGATGGCGAGAGGAGCCCATCTTCATGATTAACCCCGGACTTTAAAGGAATTTGTGTTCACAATGAACCAGTCAGAGGCGACGTGCTGCAGGTGCAGTACCGAGCTGACGGCTGAAATACAAACAGACTGTCGGGGTGGGGGGGTTGGGGGATATTGGAATAAGTGCAGCTCTTCAGCTGAGACACCCAGTGTGTGATCTGAGAGGCCAATTAAGTAGTGCACACACACACACACTCTGCTGGTCAACTCCACCTGTTGTGAGGAGTTTGCTGGTCTAGGAATCAAAGCAATCGCAAACACAAAAACTCTCTTCGTGACCAGGAATGTGCTCAGCGATCCTGCTGTTACCTGTGTGGGGCCACTTCAAATATTTAAAGCTCTGTGTGTGCATGTGTGTGTGTGTAGTTGACAGACAGGTCAACTTTCAAAGCTCCAAGATGAAGAGAGGGTATCAAACAGCAGCTAGTTAAAGACAACGAGAGCTGATGTCGAGGCTGTGATCAGCAGGGGTTAACCTGATACAGGTGTGTGTCTGTGTGTGAGTTACTGAAGCAAAGGGATAAATATGACTGCAGTGATGAAATTCACTTCCATTCATTGTTGCAATTAATGGACAATTCTCTTTTAATATATATTTCAGATTAATCAACTGATCATTGTTAGTAGAAAATATTATGAAATAGTGAAAGAGAGGTGAGGTCTTCAAAGGTCTCGATGTGTCTGACTAAAAGTCCAAAGATATTCAGTTTAAAATAATAATGATAATATGATTCATTGATTAATAAAACAATTACTTTAAGTCAAATTTGAGTCCGAGAGTGATCCCGATTTCAAACAGAGTCAAACACCTAGAACAAGACGAGTCTGACTCCAAACACCTACAAAGAGCAAGTCAGACTCCAAACACCTACAAGAACGAGACGAGTCTGACTCCAAACACCTACAAGAACAAGACGAGTCTGACTCCAAACACCTACAAGAACGAGACAAGTCTGACTCCAAACACCTACAAGAACAAGACGAGTCTGACTCCAAACACCTACAAGAACGAGACAAGTCTGACTCCAAACACCTACAAGAGCAAGTCAGACTCCAAACACCTACAAGAACAAGACGAGTCTGACTCCAAACACCTACAAGAACAAGACGAGTCCTAATATGAACAGAACACCTACAAGAACGAGACAAGTCGGACTCCAAACACCTACAAGAACAAGACGAGTCTGACTCCAAACACCTACAAGAACAAGACTAGTCTGACTCCAAACACCTACAAGAACAAGACGAGTCTGACTCCAAACACCTACAAGAACGAGACGAGTCCTAATATGAACAGAACACCTACAAGAACGAGACAAGTCTGACTCCAAACACCTACAAGAACAAGACGAGTCTGACTCCAAACACCTACAAGAACGAGACAAGTCTGACTCCAAACACCTACAAGAACAAGACGAGTCTGACTCCAAACACCTACAAGAACAAGACGAGTCTGACTCCAAACACCTACAAGAACGAGACAAGTCTGACTCCAAACACCTACAAGAACGAGACAAGTCTGACTCCAAACACCTACAAGAGCAAGTCAGACTCCAAACACCTACAAGAACAAGACGAGTCTGACTCCAAACACCTACAAGAACAAGACGAGTCTGACTCCAAACACCTACAAGAACAAGACGAGTCTGAATCCAAACACCTACAAGAACAAGACGAGTCTGACTCCAAACACCTACAAGAACAAGACGAGTCTGACTCCAAACACCTACAAAGAGCAAGTCAGACTCCAAACACCTACAAGAACGAGACGAGTCTGACTCCAAACACCTACAAGAACAAGACGAGTCTGACTCCAAACACCTACAAGAACAAGACGAGTCTGACTCCAAACACCTACAAGAACAAGACGAGTCTGACTCCAAACACCTACAAGAACAAGACGAGTCTGACTCCAAACACCTACAAGAACAAGACGAGTTAGACTCCAAACACCTACAAGAACAAGACGAGTCAGACTCCAAACACCTACAAGAAAGAGACGAGTCCTAATATGAACAGAACACCTACAAGAACAAGACGAGTCTGACTCCAAACACCTACAAGAACAAGACGAGTCTGACTCCAAACACCTACAAGAACAAGACGAGTCTGACTCCAAACACCTACAAGAACAAGACGAGTCTGACTCCAAACACCTACAAGAACGAGACGAGTCCTAATATGAACAGAACACCTACAAGAACGAGACGAGTCTGACTCCAAACACCTACAAGAACAAGACGAGTCTGACTCCAAACACCTACAAGAACAAGACGAGTCTGACTCCAAACACCTACAAGAACAAGACGAGTCTGACTCCAAACACCTACAAGAACGAGACAAGTCTGACTCCAAACACCTACAAGAACAAGACGAGTCTGACTCCAAACACCTACAAGAACAAGACGAGTCCTAATATGAACAGAACACCTACAAGAACAAGACGAGTCTGAATCCAAACACCTACAAGAACAAGACGAGTCTGACTCCAAACACCTACAAGAACGAGACGAGTCTGAATCCAAACACCTACAAGAACGAGACGAGTCTGACTCCAAACACCTACAAGAACGAGACGAGTCTGACTCCAAACACCTACAAGAACGAGACAAGTCTGACTCCAAACACCTACAAGAACGAGACAAGTCTGACTCCAAACACCTACAAGAACGAGACGAGTCCTAATATGAACAGAACACCTACAAGAACGAGACGAGTCCTAATATGAACAGAACACCTACAAGAACGAGACGAGTCCTAATATGAACAGAACACCTACAAGAACGAGACGAGTCCTAATATGAACAGAACACCTACAAGAACGAGACGAGTCTGACTCCAAACACCTACAAGAACGAGACAAGTCTGACTTTATACACCTAGAAGAGGAAAGATCAGCAGGTGACTGAAGTCATAAAGAATTATCTTCTGAACATCTAAACAAAATGTGACACCACCAAACACCAACATCACCACCGTCACTGGGTCCAAAGATTGTGATGAAGACGAGGGGAAAGACACAGACTGAACAGAAGTCAGCTGAGACTCAGTGTGTGTGTGCTGGTGTGGTCCTACCTGGGGGAGCTCGGCCTCAGAGGGCGGTTCCCCCTCATGAATTACGCCGAGCCTCGCTCTGACACGGAGATACTTCACCTGCCCGCCCGGCGTGACAGGCGACGAGCCGGCAGAGCGCGCTCAGTGCTTAATGGCTAAATTGGGAAGACTGTTACTAATCGCTTATTGAATAATGAAAGTGACATAGCTGATAAAAGATTTCAATACGGTGGATTATTTATAATATTTCACTTAAGCCTCTCCGGCTGACTAATAGGGGGGCGAGGCGAAGGCTCATTGTGGAGCTCAGGAAAAGTGTTTGATAATAAAACGGTCACAGGGAGGAAGAGGAGTAACTACATCCAGTCCTGTTAAAGAACCTGTGATAAGTGAAGAGAAGAAGATGAAGGAAAGACAAGGGGGGGGGGGGGGGGGGGGGGGGGGGGCAACAAGAGACAGAAAGATAGAAGATGACATGAGACGCAGACAGGATTAGAGGATGGAAATTAAGAAAGATAACAAATAGCCGAAGACAATAAGGAGAGAGAAGGAAGGAGACAGACAAAAGCAAGAAAGGGAGGAAAGAAATAAAGGAGAAAAGAGGAGGAAAACTGATAGACCAGAGGTTGAAAAAAATGAATAAATGAAAGAAAGGAATGATGAGAGGACAGAAGGATAGAGAAAAGGAAAGAAGAGGAAACAAGGAAAGGAAAGAAAAGGAGAGATAAAAGATGGGGTTGAAAAATAGAATGAGAAAATATTAAAACCAGGGAGAAGAGAGGAGAGAAACAGACAATGGAAACTGAGAGAGGACAAGGAAAGGAGAGGAGGTAATGGCAGAGAGGAGAGGAGAGGAGAAAGGAAAGTAGGAAATGTAAGGAGGTGGAGAGACGAGAAGAAAGCAAACAAGGAATGCAAAGAGAAGAGGAGAAAATGGACTGGAAAAACAAGGACAGGGACAAGAGGAGAAAGGAAAGAAAAATTAAAGGAAAGGGTGTGAAGGGAGGCGAGGAGACGTTAGAAAAGAAGGATCAAAAAGAAAACCAAGGAAAAGAGGAGGAGAGGAGGAAGCAGACAGAGCGTCGATCCGTCACTCCGACAGCCACTTGCCTTGTCAGCTGGTTGAAGCCTCCGTGATGGAGAGACGAACATTACACATCTGGTGCTGCTGCCACATCTGTTCAGCCAGCCACAGTGTGTGCTAACCAGTGTGTTAGCCAGTGTGTGCTAACCAGTGTGTGCTAACCAGTGTGTTAGCCAGTGTGTGCTAACCAGTGTTTGTTAATCAATGTGTGCTAACCAGTGTGTTAGCCAGTGTGTGCTAACCAGTGTTTGTTAATCAATGTGTGCTAACCAGTGTGTTAGCCAGTGTGTGCTAACCAGTGTTGTTAATCAATGTGTGCTAACCAGTGTGTTAGCCAGGTGTGCTAACCAGTGTTGTTAATCAATGTGTGCTAACCAGTGTGTTAGCCAGTGTGTGCTAACCAGTGTTTGTTAATCAATGTGTGCTAACCAGTGTGTTAGCCAGTGTGTGCTAGCCAGTGTTTGTTAATCAATGTGTGCTAACCAGTGTGTTAGCCAGTGTGTGCTAGCCAGTGTTTGTTAATCAATGTGTGCTAACCAGTGGGTGCTAGTCAGTGTGTGTTAGCCAGTGTTTGTTAATCAATGTGTGCTAACCAGTGTGTGCTAGCCAGTGTGTGTTAGCCAGTGTGTGCTAACCAGTGTGTGTTAATCAATGTGTGCTAACCAGTGTGTGCTAACCAGTGTTTGTTAATCAATGTGTGCTAACCAGTGTGTGCTAGCCAGTGTGTGCTAGCCAGTGTTTGTTAATCAATGTGTTAGCCAGTGTGTGTTAATCAATGTGTTAGCCAGTGTGTGTTAATCAATGTGTTAGCCAGTGTGTGTTTATCAATGTGTTAGCCAGTGTGTGCTAATCAGTGTGTGTTAGCCAGTGTGTGTTAATCAATGTGTTAGCCAGTGTGTGTTAATCAATGTGTTAGCCAGTGTGTGTTAATCAATGTGTTAGCCAGTGTGTGTTTATCAATGTGTTAGCCAGTGTGTGCTAATCAGTGTGTGTTAGCCAGTGTGTGTTTATCAATGTGTTAGCCAGTGTGTGCTAATCAGTGTGTTAGCCAGTGTGTGTTTATCAATGTGTTAGCCAGTGTGTGTTAATCAATGTGTTAGCCAGTGTGTGTTTATCAATGTGTTAGCCAGTGTGTGCTAATCAGTGTGTGTTAGCCAGTGTGTGTTTATCAATGTGTTAGCCAGTGTGTGCTAATCAGTGTGTGTTAGCCAGTGTGTGTTAATCAATGTGTTAGCCAGTGTGTGTTTATCAATGTGTTAGCCAGTGTGTGTTTATCAATGTGTTAGCCAGTGTGTGCTAATCAGTGTGTGTTAGCCAGTGTGTGCTAATCAGTGTGTGATAGCCAGTGTGTGCTAATCAGTGTGTGTTAGCCAGTGTGTGCTAATCAGTGTGTGTTAGCCACTGGACTGTTACCATGTCTTTAAGACTCGACCCGACTTGTACTGATTTTATTATTTTCTCGATTACTAACTGTTAGCTTGCCCAGCTGATGCACAACTTTAACTCCACTCTCTCACAGTTCAAGACAGAAAGACAACCATAAATCAATACAAAATAATACATAAAAACACAAGATGAACCAAACTTAATGCAACCAAACAACCGTTTCTAAGCAAAGACCGTTCAGAAATAGAACAAACAGCCTGCAGCAATCACAACTCTCCAGATGACGCCATGTGACTTATGAAAGGTGCATTTACTACCTATCCATTCAAAAAATACACCTGGTCAGCAATAAGACTCGTGTGTAACTGTGTTGAACATCGCAAAGGTTCGCGATGTCGTTTCCCCAGAATGACACTTATGGCTTATTTTTCTACCTTCGCCTTTATCTTTTCTTTTTCTTCTGACGAATATGGACATACACTCTGCTCCCACTGTGACTCCTAAATCTAAAGTAGTGCACTTTAGACTGACCACCGCCTCGCACTTCTCACACAAACTATTCGGCGTGGACCAAACAGCAAAGGTTATGTCACAAACTGGTTCACACGGAGACAGAAGAAGAAGAAGAAAAAGAAGAAGAAGACAATCCAACAGGATGAAGAGATGAAGGGCTGACAGAATGAGAGGATGAAGAGGTCCGTCCCTCACAGCCGAGGTAAGGAGCCTCAGACGATCACATGACTGCGTTTCCCAACCCTGGTCCCAAATCAGCAGCGTTATTAACTCATTAAATGTGTACTTTTACAGAATACTGTAAGTAACTATACTTCTTTATGGAAGTACTTGTAATTATACACATTTATAGATATTTTAAAGCATTTGGAAGTAATTGGAATAATCCAAGTAGAAACACATTTGGAAATACAAATAGATAAATATTTGGAAGTATAAAGGTAGTTAGATATTGATGAAATATTTGTACAGACATTTGGAAATACAAGTAAATAGACTTTGGAAGTATTTAGAGGTATTTAAATCTTCAGAGATTTTGAGGTAACTATGTATATAAGTTGTAAATATTTTTAAATAACATGTACTGTACATAGTTTTTTTTTTAAGTATTTGGAAGCAGGGGCCAAAATTAGCACTTATACTTAATTTTGGATAGTATACATAAAAATACTGATACCTGAAAGCCTTTGGAAGTATATACAGAGCTGGAAATGTTTGGGAGTACAGTGTACAAGTATATAGATATTCGACAGTATTGTAAGTATAAAAGTATGCAAATGTTGCCAGATATTTAGAAATGTGTGAATATCCAGGTTTAGCTGTTGGACCCGGGCGGGGAAAGTGTGAGGCGAGGGGAGGGGAGATGGCGTTACCTTCCGCAGTACCAGAGAGGCCGTCGGCTTTGAAGTTGCTGGTGCTCTTCTTCCGCCGGTGCTTCTTGCGGTTGGCGTGCGGCGATGGCGGCGGCTCCATCTTCGGACTGGTGGTGCTGGAGATACTGGGACTGGAGCAGACCGAGTCTCCGAGGCCGGTATCTGCAGATTCAAACAATACAGATATCTGAATGTATATGAGGATATAAATATTTAAAAGTATGTAAAATCACAGATATTGGAAGTACATAGATATTGGAAAGTACCTTAGGATATATAGATTTTTTTAAAGTATATGAGGATTTGGAAGTACATAAGAAAACAGATATTTGGAAGTATTTAAGAATATAGATATTGTGAAGTTTTCGGAAGCGGGTAAGTATGTAATATAAATATTCAGAAGTATTTTTAATGTATTTAAATTTTTTACGACCTTCTGAGTTTACATTCGTCGATGTCGGACACTAAAGCTACAGGCAGCTGAATCTTCTTCACCACGATAAAAGTCTGAACCAGAGTCAGAGTTTCTGAAACCTAAACGAGTCCTGGTCCACATACAGGTCTGGAGGATGAGGGATGGAGCTGCGTGGGGGGGCGAGCGAGGCTACCAGAACAGGGAGTCGAGTCTCTCTCTCTCTGCCCTCCACTCTTCACGGCGGCTGCTGACAGCTGTGACTAGCGGCGGAATAAAATAACATTCAGCTTCCATCAATATCACATCGCCGCGGCGACACTGACATGGGCGGCGTGTGTGTGTGTGTGTGGATAGAAACACACACGTATATATACACAAGCGCTCGTTGGGCCGCCGCGTCCCCCCGAACGGCAGACCGCCCCAAGGACGGCCATAACTTATTTTACAATCGTTTAGTCTCAGCTCAAGTGGAAAATGTGACAACTTATCTCTGCTGACAAGATGCCATCCCCGAGAGTGCAATTAACCGCCGTGGATTAACGGCCCTCCCATCTGCACGCCGTGCTCCTTCCACGCCACCCCACCCCTGCCTCCACCTCCACCCTGAGCCTCAAGACTTCCTCCTCCTGCTTCACTTTCCCTCCTTCTGAACATCTCGCCTGTTTGTTTTCCCTCGACTCTGAAGCTCATCGACAGTTTGGACACCGGCTGCTAAGACAGCGCCGACCACTGACCAATCAGAAGCAGACGGATTCTAAACCCACATGCATTAATATGGAGCTGCAGCTATGACAGCTTCCACTCCTCTGTGAAGACTTTCTACAAGATCTTGGCGTTTGTCTGTGGGAACTGCTTTCAGTTCACCCAGAAGAGAATTTGTGAGGCCAGACACTGATGTTGGACGAGAGGACCGTCACAGGTGTTGGATAGGGTTGAGGTCGGACGCGCTGTGTCAAGTTCTTCCACACCCAACTGAGAAAACCATTTCTTTACGGAGCTGGCTGCACGGGGAAAAGGCCAAACACAAACTGTTGGAAGAACTAGTGTTTAAAATAGTATTAAGGAGCATTAAGATTTCCCTTAACAAAGACCACACCATGAAAAAAAGTATATGAACAGGGGCGTCCCAGGACTTTTGGCCATGTAGTGTATTCATGTGGCGAGTAAAATGATTACTGATGAAACTAAAATTATCTGTCTTATCTTAACTTTGCAGTTTAAAACATGGAGATAAATGCAATTAATCGTCACAATCAGATTTTTCAGCCCAGTGGTCGCCGGGTTCCTAAAACTCTACGTAGACCTCTCAGTGTTTGTAAGGCAGTCTCTGTTTACCTCTGTTCGGCTCACTTTCAGGTTTAAATCTTACTTTAACATCAGGAGCTGAAGGTTGGAAACAGAGCTGCGTATGTGAGTGTGGCCCCCGGGAGCCCATTGAAAGCATTTCACAGCTTTAAACGTTATTTTGAGGACGTCTGCAGGGCACAACACTGACGACAGAGCTGCCAGTCAAGCTTATCGTCACGAAAACACACACACACACGGCCTGACAGCTGTCAGTCTTACCATCTCGCTGTGTGGGAGGCAACACTGGCACTTAACATGTCACACACAGAAACACGGTACACACATATAAAGACACGCATTGCCCATTAGCTTGACGTACTGCTAAGGCAGCATTAAGGTCTGGCAGGTGGATCAATGGGAGACAAATGATAGGCTCCCCCGCGGAGCTGCGCACTGGGGCCTTCTGAACCCCAGCAGTGCAGCTGCGCGTGTGGACCCGATCTGTACGGCCGCATCATGACTTCTAAATAAATTAGGGCACATGTGCACTTCAGTACCAGATTTAAGAAGTGAAACTTTCACCAGGCCTACATCACTACGAGCGTTTGTTTGTTTTACCCGTGCTGACTCCGGAGTTGGCGATGACGGTGGCGTCGGTCCACTGGTCGGCGCTGGAGACGGAGTAGGAACGCTGGTGCATCCCCTCCAGACCTCGGCTGTTAAAGGACACCAAGCTGACGCCGCTCGCCATCTGAGACACCGACGAGCTGCTGCTCACCGAACCTGAGAGAGGAAGTCGGGTTCAACACGTCAGTCTGAGGAAGAGGAGGAGGAGGAGGAGGAGGGGCCTTCAACAAACTGCCCCGTCCCAGAACACATTTAAAGATATTTTACAGGAATGTAAATGTAGCGCCTTTCGAGTCTTTTACACTACGTCGCACCCTGGAGGAGCCGGGGATTGAACCGCCGATTAACGGGCAACCCGCTCTTACCTCCTGATAGGTGGCGTTATATTTATTTTTACATATACAAATGTGTAAATGTAACAGTGTGAACTGGCATACAAGCAGGCAGAAACGCTCCTTTCAGTGTTTAATTATTTAATTATTGGATATTAGTACTAATCTAATTGTTAACCTGTAGCCAATGTTAGAAGATTACACTACTGGTTAGTAAGTAGAATCTTAATCTGTAGTAAATCATTAGTAACTAAAGCTGTAAATAAATGTTTCTATTAGTAGGAGCTCAAAGAGGTTACTGCTAAACTCACAACAAGGTACCGCTCTGTTGTTTCCCACAACAGCTCAGGACCAAGACTTCTGACTTGTATTTACTACCAACAGGAAGTTAAGATACAAAACGGGAAGTGGGACGCACGACCATCACCGGGACAAAGGAAACCTAAAGCAAGAAAACAGCTGGGAGATACGTCTTTGAAAACGAGACAAAACGTTGAAGTTGGTGTGTGAAGTCATGTCACACACAGAAACACAGACGGGGGACCATAAAAGGCAGCTTCTTACAAGCTGGCTGCTTAAATCAAACCCTTGAGTTAGTAAGAGGCTGCGTGGTCCAACAGCCGGTGAATCATCCCTCCCCTCCCTCACCCCTCCCTCCCCCGTCTCATTACAGCTCATTTCTTGGTGCTGGCTGAGTGGAGCCAGGACTCTGATTGCATTAATATTCATGACAATAATTAGTACATGGAGTACGGCTCACTGAATATTCATGCTATTAGCTCGGGCCTCCTGGATCCCTGTGTGTGTGTGTGTGTGTGTGTGTGTGTGTGTGTGTGTGTGTTTGATTTAAGCAGAGCTTGAGCTGCTTTAATGTGTGTGTGTGTGACACGGAGGAGCGCTCGTTTCCCTCCACCTTTTGTTTACGACGTCTTGCTTCAGGAAGAAGAAGCGCTTTGTGTGTTTCAAGGCTGAACTAAGCCGTTGCTTTTTGTTTTTATATATATATATATACTTTTTATTTAAACTCTTCTTTCAATATTCAACCTTTACTGACTCAGGAAGGACGAGACAAGCTCGTGTTTATGAGGAAGCATCAAGAGGAGCAATTAGCGGCACAATTAAAAACAAATGTCCTCATGTCGGAGTAATTACTGGTTATTCCTCAGCATAATATTTGAAAGAGTGACTTGGACCACTAAACATGACGTTGTACTTCAAGGGCGTGGAGTACAAATATCTTATCTCTCATTTGTTTATTTCCAGATTATTATTTCATTTATTTATTGTCTGATTTTAATCACCAAATCCACATGAGAAGCACAAAGATGCACTCCTTCCCTTTATTTCTGGTTTCAAATTTAGACTTAATGCAGGGATGAAAATATCACCGTCACGTTTTATCTGATCTGAGGCCTGAGATTCTGCAGGGTGTATCAATAAAATGTCTTGTGCTCTCAGGTGAAACTCCTCCCTCACCTGGAGTCTGCCCGAGCTGCATGCTGCTCATGTCCTTCGTCAGGCCGTTGGTTTTGGGACTCTGCACGGGCGCGCAGGTGGACACGGCGCGAGGCGGCCTCTTCCCGGGACCTTCACCGTGGTCCTCAGCAGGTCGATCTCCTTACCGTGGACGTTCTGCATGTAGTCCTGAGAGAGAGGGGGGGGGGGGGGGGGGGGGACAGAGAGAGTGAAGCTTTGATGCAAAAAGACAGTAAATCAGCTGATCCAGGCAGGGCAGCAGCACCTGTCAGATTAAAGCAACAACCTGAGAACAGCTGTTTGTCCAACAGAAAAGAACTATATGAAGATATAAAACAGGTTCAATTACATGTTTAAAATCCAGTTTCATTCCTTTAAACAGTGTATTTAGACTTTTACAGCTTCTTTAGAGCGTAAAACAAGAACTGAGGAAGCAGATTCAACCACTGACCAATCAGAAGACAGTCTGCATGAACTGTAGAGGGACCATTTACCGTTCATCAATTAATAAATAATAAATAAGTTAAATGACTTATTGCAGCCTTGCATTTTGTACTTTTTAAATAAACTAAATCAACAGACTGATGATCATCACGAGTGTGTCGTTCTCAGGTGGCATTAATCCGGATAATAAAGCAGCGAAAGCCCCAAATAAAAACTAATCCCTCAAAGCGGCACTGAAGGGGCGAACCACGCCGACTCTGATTGGCTCCGCCCGCACACTGACACGCCCAAAACAGCCTCGGACACCCCCCCCCTCTCTCCTCTGGTCCGAAAGGGCGGATCAGAGTAGTGAATAAAAACAAGTAGTTGTGTTAATGATGGACGAGAGGCGCTCGTTAAATCCACCCCCCCCTCCCCCTGAGCAGGTGAAGTGCGAGCGGTGACCTGAGAGGAGCAGAGCTTTGTGGGAGGTCGGCCTCCTCCTTAACATGAAGGAGGCGAGGAGAAACAAAGCTCACACAACCCGCTGGGCCGGATTAAAACCACTTGGGTGAGAGTTTGCTGCTGTCTTTGTGAAGACCGGCAGCATTCAGACGAGAGACCGAGGACGCTTTAAAAGAGCGAGGTATTAAACTGAAGTGAGGACATTTAGAAGGTCTGTACAATTTTACAACGTCAGGGCAGTTTTAAGAAAGTACGGACTCCCCAAAGAAAGAACATTTTTTAACATCTCACTTCTTTAAAAGTTTGTTCGAGGGTTTAGACCTGGCTTAAGGTTTAAATCAGGTTCAGGTAAAGTTTTAGCTCTTCTTGTCAGTGACGGTCTTTCCAAGTACATCTGTTCAAATGTGTGTTAAAGCCAGTCCCTCCAGGATTTCAGCGTCACTTGCGATATTGACCAATCACTGCAAGTTTTCCGCAAATTTGACCTATCGTCGCCGTTTCCTGTCGAACGTTGTCGTACGTCAGCAAACTCACTTCCTTGTTTACAAGTTGCAGCAGACATGCGTGATACCCACGTTTCACATTTGCCTACAAACATAAGAGCGTGAAGACAAGGATCCAGATCTTCTTTGCCAAAGCGGGGAAACGGTTTTGCAGAACGTGCAGCATTGTGGTCGAACATGAAGGAAATCTGTAACTGAGACACAGGCAGCTGCATCCCGGTCAACTGCAAGCACTGAAAGATTTAAGGTAAGCGGGTTTAAATGCTGGATTAGGCCCGCCAAGTCCTGGACGGACTGTTTAATGATTCAACTGCAATTCTAAAGGTAAAAAAACAAATCACCTTTGCAGTTTTTCACTTATTTACACAATTTCATCGCAATAAAACGTCCAGAAACATCACAATTTGTTACAAAAGCTGCCGCAAATTCAGGCATTTTAGGCCACAACAATCACAAAAAACACCCGTGAATTCCAGGAGGGACTGTAAGAGTGAAGAATAAAGATGATAAAATGAATTTGTGAACACAATATAATAATAATAAATAATAATAATAATATAGTTTAATTTCGCTATGCAAATACTGTTTCACAAACACCTGTACACTTGCTGGGCCCCTCACTGACATGACGCGTCCCCTAAACCTTAAATTAACCTTAACCTAATTACAACCTCAAATCTAAACCAACTCATCTCCGTCAGACGGACGTTTACAGGAGTGAGGACCAGAGAAAATGTCCTCACTTTCCAGCTCTGAAACTCTAATTGGTCCTCACAAAGATGGAATAAGTGGAGCGTACTCTTATTAAACACTCTCTCTCTCTCTCAGAGTTTCCCGCCTCCCTCTGGCAGCTCGGCTGACAAAAGGCCAATTCAAAGCCAAGTGCTCTCGACGGCGTCTTAACAAGCCACCGGAGAGCCCTCGAGCCAGGGGCCCGCTGGGTAAACCCTCCACACACACACACACACACACACACACACACACACACACACACACACACACACACACACACACACACTCCCCTCCGACAGATTGACCGAGGTAATTGAGTCTCCATTTGCATCGAGGAGCTTTCATCATCGGCCTGATCGTCCCGGCACGCAGCGCCGTCCAGGACGGATGTGTGTATCGACCAAACACACCAACAGCAGGTGGTGGTGTGAGAAAATGTTTGAGGGTGTTTGTAGCCGTATGAGGGAGTGTGTGCAGGGTGTGTATGTAATGTGCGCGTCGCGTTCACCCGGTATAAATGGACGCATAAACGGCGACGTCGGTGTGAAAAATGCGACATGAACAGAGAGCTGAAAACTGCCGACGCCGCGGGAAACACGGATCCATAAAGAGCGAGCTCGTCCAGAAAAACACGATCGATGGAGAAAAAGGAGACAGGAGATAAAGGAGAAGAAGAAGCTCTGCGGCCAGACAGGAAACATTAAGAAGGAAGCGATGAAGGTGTGAAAATGGAGGAAGGAGACTAGAATAAAACTCTCAACAGAGTGCGAAACATAAAGAAGGCATAAAGACGGCGTACACTCATCAGTTTATCGTGTACACCGAGGTTATCACGTTCAGCTTGAGTTGATCACATTACACTTTATTTATGTGCTTTTATTTATATATGTTACCATGTTTTAACACACATTTAATCATCTGTTCTGTGTGTGTAGCATGAAGAGACCACAAACTTTGTTTTTGCAACACAACCTTGTGCTGTATAATGATAAATAGTTAAAAATGTTTAGTTATTTCTTTATAGAACTATATTTAATTGGTGAAGTTTCTTCAGGTCTTTATCGTGTATCTTGTAATGTGTTTTATTATCTTTGCTCTTCTTGAAACACTTTGTAACCTGGTGCTCTATAAAAATTATTATTATTATTATACTGCCAGGTGTTTATCTATTATTTTGTCCACCTGTCTGACACACAGCTCATACATTCACATATTATTCTGTACAATCGTTTGTTTATATTTCTCTGTTATTCTTAATTATTTTACATATCTGCATTCTTAAATTTACCTTTTAAGACTTATTTTAATTTTTAAGTCCTTTATTGTCACACTCGACACACCCGAGCAAGCTCTATTTGCTGATGAAGGATCATGACATGCAGCTGAAAGACCGGGAAAGGCCAGTAAGTGGAACTTGAGTCTAAACCGGTCACATTTCAGCCTTTTAGTATTAAGCTGTACTGGTTCGCTGGTTTATCAGAAAGTAACGGAACTCTTCTGTGACTTCCTATCTTCGTTATCACCTTCTTTCTGCAGTGCTACCTGTCCACCTGCTGGCGGGCGTGGCTGCAGGAGAAGCTGTTGTTCACGTTTTAAGCTAACAGAACCAGATCATTTCAGCCTCTAACCCCGTCAATGTCACCTCTCCTTACAGAGGGCGGTTCATTTCTCTCCCGCCTGCTCTTGGCCGGATCTTCTTCACTTTGCAGGGGACTTTTCTTGCCAATTAGGTGGCATCTATTGCCATCCACTTAATTAGCGGCATTAATGTGATTTCTTTGCACATAGTCGGGCAATTAGCGGCGCTGATTGAGTTTCGTTCGATTAGCCTCCGCAAACAAGCTAATTGAGCTGCAGATGCAACGCGCTCAGGAAAACCTGGCTTTTTGGTGCTGGAGGGGGTTTGTGTGTGCGCGTGTGTGTGTGTGTTGATGTGTTAAGTGATGAGTTTTATCACTAATTTACCGCATCAGCTGCTCTAATCGCTGATGAACGTGTGCAGTTAGGTGAAGTGTGGAAGCTCAGGGACGAGCGGCTCCAGGGGGAATCGAACCAACAACCCCTCCGACCACGAGGAGGCTGGGACTCAAACTTACAACCCACTGGGGTTAAACCTCTTTCCTATAATTTGTGCTCAAACATTTGAGTTTAGAACATTTAGCTGACCGAGAGTTCGGCAACTATTTTGATAACCGGTGAATCATTTTAGTCATTTTTCAAGCGAGAACACCAAACATCTGCTGATCTCCTGGTGCCCGAATGTGAAGATATTCTGCTTTTCCTTAACTTGTGTGACGGCAGAATGAATATTTTATTCTTTTAGAGGGTCACAACAATCTATTTGAAGGTAATTTTCACTATTTTATGTTATTTTATGGACAGAACAAGTGATTTAAATTCATAAAAAGACAAAACGATAATGAAAATAACAGTTAGTTGCAGCCCCAAAATGTTTCTCCTCCTTCATTTATCTCTTCTCTATCTTTCTGTTTCTCTGTCAGTTTGAGTTAGAGGGTGTGAAATCTATTCCAAAGAGAACCTGCAGTAAACAGACGTGAACCCAAAATTAATTTAAAGAGAGAAAAAGACCTTCAGATCCAGTCAGATCATGAAAACATAATTCAGTACAAACTACTAAAGTAGTCTAAATGTCCACATCGTAACTACATTAACAAATTGATGGCTCAAGTAAAGTTTGGTTCAACGACCTGTCAGTCCTGATAAGCCTGTCTATAAAATCCCAAGATGTTCAGTTTACAAAGAGATAAAATAAAAAAAAAAGCTAGCAGCAGATAAAATTTGGCATTTTTGCTTAAAAAATAGCTCAAACGTTTAATCGTTTATCATGTTGTTGCCATTTAATTTCCTGTTGATTGATGGACTGACTGATTGATCTCCAGAAGTCCCTGTTAGGTTTCAGAAACGTGACATAAACGGACGGTTTATGGTTGCTCCACGGTTCAACAAAAGCATTTTCCGGCTACATTATTTTACTTTTACTCTGATTAATAAATGTTCCCCTCTGCAGATTAAACACAGGTTTTTAACCGCATCAAAAACCTGTCGAAAGCATGGCGTCCGACAGAAATTCTGCACCAGGAGAGAAGAGAGACACAAAGAGTGTGTGTGTGTGTGTGTGTGTGGTGTGTGTGTGTGTGTGTGTGTGAGATAATAAAACAGCGCCGGGCAGGATATTGTGCCAACAGGGCAGAGAGCCGGGGCAATTAGCAGAGACATTACAGCTGATATTCACATCATCAACGCCGACGTGGGCAAACAGATGACGAGTCCTAATTAATACACAAGCCATCAACACTGTGTGTGTGTGTGTAGTTGTTTCTGGAATCACACACACGGGATGGAGATGAAGAGCAGCAGATAGATGGAGGTCAGTGCAGGCTGGCAGAGTGCTGGAGTCTAATAAGCAATCAGAGAGGGTTAGTAATGAGTGTGTGTGTCTCACATGCAGGCTGGGGTGGTAGGTGAGCAGTCCGTTGTCACACAGCGTCACGTACTTCTTCTTCCACTCCTTGTTGAGGGATTTACCGCTTCTCTTCAGCAGCATGCCCTGCAGAGAGGAAACAACAGCAGCACGTTTAACACACTCGGTTTTATTTAATAATAATAATTTATAAGACAATTCATCCTCCACCAACATTGTGACGGTACGATCTAGTGCTCCTTAATGTGACATAATGACGTTAACAAGACAAAACTGTGAGTAAATCTCGCTAAAGGTTTTCTACTCTGCATCAAACCTTCTACAGGGCCGACGGCAACGTCATCTGGCACGAGCCTGCGGCGGCCCGCCATCCCATGTAGATTACCGTGAAAGAAATGTTTCCACTGTTCGCCATGATGAAAGACAAAATAATGGCACGTTCCAGAGTTGTACCTTCCTGCGTCAGAGGATTACAAACCTCCGTGAGTCGTTTAAATCGTCGCTCAAATCAGTTATTCAAACTAGACGCGTTCACGTTCGTGCCAAAGGAGTTGGGGCCGGGTCGACGTCTTGCAACCCACACTGAGGGAACTGTTTCTTTACGGAGCAACATTAATTAAAACAGAGGTGTCCACATACTTTTGGCCATATAGTGTCCAAAGTGAACGTCCCTGAGTCATAAAGTCCCTATTTGTGCATTTGTACATATCGATGCGTCTCTTTGTGCACATTGGAGCTAAATTACATTCAGAGGCTTTGGAGCGAAGCTAACGAGCTCACAGCCAGGAGACGGATTAAATAAGAGTTCATCTCTCCCCAAAACAACATCTTAACATCAGACATTTGCAGCGGGGCTGAAAGGAGCTGGATGTAAAGCAGCGAGGAGAGAAAAGACGGAGGGAAATCAGCAGTTATTTAATTGTCGGACTCGGGTTTTTTTCCCCACTCTCTCTCTCCTACGCACATCAGCTGCGGCTGACTGACCGTTTAGGCCGAGCGACCGCCCGCTCGCCCGCCCACACTTCATTTGAGCTGGATTCATTAGGTTAGAGAGAGAGAGAGAGAGAGAGAGAGCAAGAAGGTCACAGAGAAAGCGGGAGAGAGCGGGTCGAAATGGGAGAAAGAAGAGAGATCTAAAAGAGAGGAGAAGGGGGGAGAGTGGCGGGGGATAAAACTGTCCGCTGATTAGCAATTACAGCCGTGCTGCCACGCGTGTCACTTCACTGGACCTCTACAACATTAACACTCCGACAGAGGATATTAATAGAGTCCAGCCGTGAAGGGAGGAAGAGGGGGAGTTAGAGGCACCACTGAAGAAGAGGGGGAGGAGAGGAGGGGGAGATGGACAGGCCGGCTGATGGACAGAAGCCTGCTCTCCGCCGCCCCGACCGCTCAGCTTTCATTAAGGCGGTCGTGGTGGTGGGACAGGACGGCAGGCCCGGGGGTGACCCTCGCCGCCAGTGACGGCACATTCGGCGTAATTGGCGGTGACACAACGCCAGGAAGGAACGCCTTAGAGAGACAAAGAGGGACGTTGAACGCAAGCGGTGGTGGCGAGCTGTGAGACAAAATGTGTCCGTCTTCCTGAAGAGTCTCAAAAGTGAGACACCAAAATCATCCAGATACGGAGTGATGGTGGAGACAAGAGGACGTCAAGAGAGATGTGGGGAGTAGAAACACGTCTCTGGGTTCCTCTGGGTGCCAAATTAAAGTTATTTTCACAGTAATCAGAAAGTTAAAACGTGTATGAGCAGCAAGGTTTCATGAACTCGCTGATGATGACGGATGGAGATCTGTGAGCGGCTGACATTCCTGTAGCTAGCACGCTAGCTACAGGAATGTCCAGAAATCTCTCAACGCACGTCAGGGTGAATTCCTACAGACTGTGATGATCCTAAACGTTTCATCCCGCGCCACCGTCAAGTCGGAAGGTCACAATACCTGCAAAACCACATTCCCATCAGCCTCAGCTGTACTTTGTCTTTAGTGCCACTACGCAAACGTTAGCACGCTGACTCGCCGAGCTAAAACGTCCACCACGGTAAACGCTTGTCAAACCCACTCGACCCGGCTCGGGTGTCTCTCAGGGATGGAAATGAATTCAACGATACGGACGTTTAAACGTCATTTAACTGACTTCTCGTTCGCACCTCTGCTACATTAAACGGCTAACATACAGTATATATCTGATATCTAATACAGTCCGACCTCTGCACAGCTCTTCTACGCTTATACACCTTCAGATTTAGACATTTGCTGAGTCCCTTTCAGGAAGACCTGCTGATCTGATCTGGTGAAGTGTATCTGTGGAACTTAGTCGAGTCAGTGATGTTGTGAGGAAGTAAAGCCGCGTGTGAGCTGCCGCAACAACAACAGGGGTTCCCCACGGTGCGCTAAACGCGACTTGACGAGCTTCCTGCTGCTCTGAAGTGAAAGCTGCCGGCAGCCGTGCAGCTGTCAGGCCAGCTGATCATCCATTACTGCCTGTTAGTGAGCGAGCGGCAGCATGTTTCCAGGCAGGGGAGAGAGAGAGAGGATGTGTGTTTACACTACGGCTGTCATCAATTAAGATTTTTTAGGTCAGCTCAGACTCATGGGATTTTACCAATTTTAATCAATCAAAAAGCCAATTTCACAGATAAACTCACACTGAGATAATATTTAATAATCATCAGGGGACGTGAGTTAGAAATTAGACATCATCAAACACACAAGATCGATCAGACAAGTGTTGTTGAACTCGAGAATCATTTTGAGCAACTTAACTTGCTATCTGGTAAATTTGAAGAGCATGACGGTTTAGGTCAGGCGGTAAACGTCTGACCGTTAAAGACAAGTGAAGACATGCAAATCCAAACTGGTGCCATGTTTTGTGTTCTCTTTACCCCTGTTGTTGCTTAATTGTTCATTTGTTGTCGAGCTGCAGTGCAAAGTCCAAAACTGAGTTCTCCACGGGGAAAAATTAAAGTAGATGATGATCTTAATGATTTGAATTTAACAAGAAAGAAATGAGAAAAAACTTCCAGTCAGACACAAATATTTCTTACGTCCTACACATCAGCCGCCTGAAGGCGTGTCTGCCTGCGAGCCGGTGCCTTCAAATCGTCATAAAAACTGACAAAACATAAAACATTAAAGTGTAGGGATGCATAGATTAATTCTGCAACATACGTTCTACCAATATTCTCCTTTTGGCTTGTATTATTTCAGAGATATCGACCTCTGGAACTTTAAATAAAAGAGAAAGCTCCAGAGTTATGACTGTGTGGCTTTCCCCTCCCTTAACTGTCAGATTTTATCCCCATGTCCCCTCTTTACGGCTTCACAGACGAGAAACACACAAAATTCTTTCATCAAGAACCGGTTAAAAATGAGGAATTAAAGAATACTTCTGCAGAGGACGGTAAAAGGAGGGGATAAAAGTGAAAGGAGAGACGAAATGAGAAGGTCAGTAGGATCTTTGAATGATGTTGAAGTGGACGACCACTGCAGGCCTGGACTGAACTAAACTGAGGGGTGAGACACTATTTCTTACTCTTTTTCCATCCAAACCTGGTATTTGGGGAGGGAGACGTCAGCAAATTAATTTTGGCCATCCATCCTGGGGATGACAAGCGATCAGTTTGCTCCAGGGGAAGGCTAATTGAACGCCGCGTCGAAGCCCTCCTGATGGGTAATATCTTTCATTATTCACCTCCCCGGGCTTCGTGACACACACACGTCGCCTCTTATTTTACCTACGGGAGGGGTGGGGGGTGGGGGGGGTGGCAGCCATGACAGCTCACAAGGTCTCCACATGGGAAAATAGATGTGGGGAGATAAATACATCCTCAGATATACTCTCTCCTCGCTGCACCGAGGCACTTCTCCGCCCCGGTGAAGTATTGTGGGGTAGTGCTTAGGAAAAGGTCGCTAGCTTGGGGGGGGTGGCGAGGAGATGAAGTCATTTGTTAAGCATCCGAAAATGTCCAAGGGCATTACTAAGATTCACAACGTTGGGTTCTTCAAAACAAAGAGACCACGTTGCGTTCAAGTGGACAAGACCAGGAGGGTGAGGGAGGAGGCAAAAGGGGGAAGGACGCAAAGTCTTTTATTAAATATAAATACAAGTTATAGATCCCCAAATACACGAAACTCCCACGGACACACTCCCTCTTCTTTCATACCGAGTCTCCGCCTCGGTGAAGTATTGTGGTGTAGTGCTTAAGAAAAGGTCGCTAGCTCGGGGGAAGCCAAAAGATGAAGTCATTCGTTAGGCGACGCATCCGAAGATGTTCCCGGGCTCCCACCTGAGGGTCTCTGATTAAAGACCACAGCAGTCACATGTCGGACATGTTAGAGGAGCAAAATGTTGGATGGAACACGGACGTCAAAATTAATAATGAGCGGCAAAAGCTTATTGTGCTGGGTTTGTGGATCGCAGGGTAAAAAGTGACAAACAGAAACCAAGAAATGAAACGTAATCCCTCCTCGCACACAACACTTCCCTTCCATTGTGTGAATCTGAGCACCACAAGAAAGCAAGCATCTGATAAAGGGACTTTTATTTTAGGTTTGTTTCCTCCTGGAGGCTGCCCGTCTGTTGATACAGACTCTCCAATCACTCAATCACCCCCCTTTTTCCCCTCAAACAATGGACTCTCCCCAGGCCTCCTGAAGGGAGTGACAGCGGATCTTAGAGGAGATATGGAGGAGGCGCTATCTGTGGAAAAGACGTGGACGAACCCTCCAGAGAACAGGGTGATCTCGAAGGGGCCGGGGCCCTTTTGTTCTTCAGTGTCCTCAGAGAGCGGGAGGCTAAATTAGAGGTGTCACCCACCGCCGACAGCGGAGCGGGGGGTGACGGCCGGCGGGAGGGAAGCCGGACGCTCCCTCCTCTATCGTGGCGGCCATCTGATCCGGCCCGAGCAGTGATCGCAGGTCATCCATCATCCTCTCAGACAGAGGAGAGTGTGTTGGTTTGGTATCGACTGTGAGATCGCAGTCAGGTCGGTGAAACGCTCACTGGTCGAATCACAGGAGCCAACAAAGGGGAACTGAGGAGAATAGTGGCGAGAAGCTGGAACCATCTTGTAATGATATACATAAATAATGATTATTCAAAACGCAGGAAAAAGCAGAGACACTTCTCGACTCGCAGGTGTTGCTTTACTTCAACAACATCACATGTTGTGGTGTCTGGTTAAAGTGATCGCAGCTCGTGTCGACACTAAGAGTGCTTATTCCTTCTCTGATTGGTCCATTTAAAGGATTTTAAGGAGGTATTTCACAAAAAAGAAAACACAAAGGGCCAGATTTACTGACATCCCGAATAAAGAGGACTAAAGTGCGAGTGCATTATAAAATATTGCACACGCCCTCGTAGTACCTGTGATCAACTAAGAATTATTGCTTAGATGACAACAGGAGCAAACACAACGGACGTGGCAGTATTTAAATGAGGGTTTCCGCCGTGGAGAGTCGGGAGGGAAAGCAGCCACTGTGTAAAAACCTTGGTTTGTTTCATTCAGTGCGTCCCGAGAATGTGGAAATCGTCTGTACCTGCCCAGTAAGTACTTGAGAAACCCCAGCAGAAACAGATACAGTGTGCTGGAAGGACCCAGACGTGAGGAAATGCCAGAAGATCGTGCTTCATCCAGCCAGAGTGAACGATCGCCGACCGTCCGCAGCGATGAATTTTACGCGGGATCCATGCACCTTCCTTTCAAATGTATTAAATACAGAGGCTGTTGCAATCGCATGAAATTGCTTGTAGGCTTCTTAGATCACATTGCGTGTAATAAATAAATGTATTTGCATGTTTTCTTCCCATTTCTTTGCACAATAAAATTGAGACATCCCCAATTTGGATATTCATTAAGGCAAAAGTAGTAAATGAACAACAGGCGCTATCTGGCACTTTTGGAAGACGTCACTCTGCGTGCACGCCGTTAGGAGATGAGCTTACGTGTTAATTTGCTGGCGATATCAAGTTTGCACGTGTTTTTACTCACGCAGACCTTTAGTGAATCTGGGCCTTAATATTGTAACAGATGTTTTTTGAACTTCATTAGTCCTTTCAATGGTTTTCTCTGATTTCTCTCTTGGAGGACATATTTGTTGACTAAAACTTTGCTCCCACTCTAAAATGTTAAAAGATAAATCCAACAGGTCAACATCTCAAAAACCTGTTGGCAGACTTCAATCAAATTTGGTGGGACTCAAGATGTTCGTGTATCTGACTTAAATTTCTAATATTTCTTAAACGTAAGTTAAGGGATTTTAGAAATGTTTGCTATCTTCTTATGACCTACGGCTCTTACTTGGCACATGAATCCTAAGCGTTTTTAAAGTTTAATATTAAAATGATCTGTTTAGAGGGAGCCTTGGTGGAGCTCCGAGTGTTTTCTACTTTAAAGGATCATTTCCTTCCATGCGGTACTCGACCTGATGACAGTCACTACAGGGGATGACGGAGGGAAAACAAGTGTGACGTCTGGTGTAAAATATTTAACCACGGCTGAGGCACAAACCAGAAAAACAGCAAAGCAGAGAACAAAAACCCGCCACTAACATCAAACACACGCACCAACAGACACACAGCAGCATCAGTCTCCATGACAAGGTCGGCGTTGATGAGGCAAGGACAGCGAAGGGCAGGCCCAGGGGAGCAGGACGCAGACCAGATCAAATAAAACACCACAGAAGAAGAGGGGGGTTGAAGAGGAGCTGATTTATCTGATAAGAGTTCTGGGTAATTAATTAGAAACTCAATTATCCAAACCTTACTTCAGCAGTCTCAATTCATTAGTGGATAAAAAACCTCGCCCGCTCGACTCTGACGACCAGAGAGAGACGGGATGTGAAGAAAACACGACTCCTCTTCCTCTGCGAGACCCTCAGGTCGCCGCTGGTCGCTTTTTGTCCAGCTTATCATCACACACAACACACCCAAACACACACACACACACGGTGTGAAACAACAAGCGAGCGCAGGGACACTTCCAGCGTGCTCGGAGCAACACCCCCGCGCCAAAACAAAAACTGTAGCGAGCGCTCTGCGGAGACCGCCGCGCCGAGGCGTAATGAGCACAATCTAAAAATGCTCTTTGATTGACGCCTGTGTTCCTTGTTTTAATTATTCTCTAACTAAAAAGGGACAGACATCCCTCCAACACATCCTCGACCCCACCCTCCCCCCAAAAAATCTCATTTCCAGGGGTTAGTGTGCATGACAAAAATGTCATCATGGCCAAAATGGCTCCGAGCAGTGACAACCTTTCCCAGGGAAATGATATTTTTCCAATCCGGCGGAAGGCGATCTTGTCACCCTCGTTAAAGCCTTGATAGCAGGTCTTTAATATTCACCGTCTTAATTAGGGCCGCAGTTAATTTCATTAAATTCTTTGGCTGCTAAATGAAGCAGATTATGAGACATCTTTTATTGCGAAGCGTGAAATTACAGCCTGCCCGCTGCCATGGCGGGGCGAAACTAATGAATTACAGGGTAAATAACACCCGAATTAACCATCCAATTTAACTCCTTACAAAGCGCGCGGCGCCGAGGGGGGACGAGTAGACTTGTCAAAACCACCCTGCCCCGCTCGTCTCTGCAACCCCGAGAGGCAATTACAACCACGACACCAATCAGCTCTTTACAGGAAGGAGACGCCGCCGTCAGAAGCCTTCAGACTTCCGCAAGAAGAGAGTCAGACTGTTCGCAGCTGGAGGTCGTCGAGGGGAGGTCAGCGGCTGTATTAACCGCTCACTGGCTGTTTTCACACCAAGACGGAAATGTCTTCTCCACACAGGAAGCTGATGAGAACAGCCTACTGACGTGTTTTTCAAGAGTTATCTCAAAGTACAGCTTTGTAGGGATTCTAGCTAACTAACAACAGTGCAAACCACGTAAGTACAACGTCCCTGGGTTGACTCTGGCTGCATCTCTTTCTCACTCTCCTACTGTCAGCTTTCAAAAAAAAAAAAAGACCATATGCCCCCCAGAAATATTGACTTTATAATTACATCATTTGGGGCTTCTACCGCTAATTTCATACTTGTGTCCATCATTTCTACCAGCTGTGATAACATCTAACTCACTAAGTCGAGCTGAGTGATCTCACTGAAAAGAAGTTTCAAATTTAAAGAGCAATTCCTAATTTCACAGGCAAACACACAACAACTATGGTAATTACGGGAGGTCAAAGTGTGTGAGCCAACGAGCCTCCAGGGCAGCTGAGGCTGGTGGACGGACCAATATGGATTCCAGAGCAGCTAAACACTGTAGATTTTCAGTTGTTCCACTAATTGCAATCTGATCCTTTATTTTTCCATCTACTCTTTGACTGGACGCTCTATTCCCCATCTCCACCGTGCTTGGCTTTAGTTCACATCATGAGCAAGCCCGAATTTAGTCCTCAAAGGGGGACAACGGAAACGAAAGAGCCGTGACCACGGCTAAACATTCATTTGCATTATGAAAAGTTCCCGCAGTGGAAAAGGGACAATGAAAACCGACGAAATGCTTCAGAAGTCTGGTAAAGTGTGTGACAGAGACTGGGCGTAATCATGTAAAGACACTGGTAAAGCTTTAAGGTTCATCTCTGTTAAACGCTTCCTCTAATTTGGGTCTCCGAGGAGGATTTTGACTCTAAGATCACCCCGACTGATTCCCTGACAGGGTGGAAATCCAACAGAGTGGTGAAAGTGAAGATCCTTCCTCCTCTCTTATCTATCCGTGAGTTGGCCTTGAGCGAGGTGCTGAGCCCACAAATTGCTCCAGCGGAGCAGCTCAGTGGCCACCAGTGAAAGTTGTTTACTGGGCAGCTCCCAGGTGGGACTCTGTGAAAGTGTAGAACGCCGCCGTGCTCGGTCGACCTTCGCTGAGTAAATAAAGG
>NW_024041962.1:0-18999 GCF_014851395.1 Micropterus salmoides | reverse complement strand
TTGTGCCCCCCCCCCCCCCCCCCCCCCTCCCCGTGTCTGCCCCCCTGTCCGGCCCGGTGACAAATCTATACATAATTAAATAAATAATAAAACAGACAAAGGAGTATATTAAAACTCTCTTGTTAAAGTAAAATCTGGCACAATATGGTATCCAGGTCATCATACTCTATACCAGGCTGCTGGGCAAGACAGGTTAAAAAAAAAAAAATAATAATAGTATAAAATTTATGAAGCAGAATGTTAGAGATTTTTCATGGCTCAGCTGCAATGAGGTTGTAAAAATCCGGGAAAATAAACAGTGAAGCATATAGTTAGTGATTGCTGCTCGTTTGTCTAGTGTTGTCTTGGTTCTGGTCAGATAACTCCTAGAAATGAACTTTAGGTACATTTCTTCATTTACTGTTGTAAAACTCCTTTTGTGAAGTTGTAAACTTAAAGCTTGGGTGGGCAATGTTGGACAACTAGCAAGGGACAGCTAGATTTTGAAAGTTTTGAACTGAAAAAAATCATCCTCCCTTCAGGCATCTTTCCAAAGGTATTTTACCACCTAGACCCATTTTTTCATGTTTTGTGTCTAAATGACTAATGGGGACAATATCCTTTTAAAATCCAGTACTGAGCGAGTGTGCTGCAGCTTTCCGTTAATAGCGCACCACCAATCCATATGTCCACTGAAAGCGCTTGTTTTTGCCACAGATCATATTGTTTTGCACCCCAACAGGTTTGTGGCATCCAATACTGATCCAATTTTTTTTAAAATATGGCTAGGATTGGCCATTGCCATTTTTATTTTTGATAGATCTGTTCTCAATTCATATGAACATTTGACCAGACTAGAAGGTCCACCGTTATGTGAAAATGATTGATGGCCTGTTTTCATTTGTCTTTCCACAATAATAAAGAACATTGTGCCACTTTGTTTCATGAACTGTTGGATCAGACAGTCAGCCTTTGTTAGCTTGGTGTGTCAGTGAACATGACCCAGGCTAACAGTGTCACAAAGTAAATGTTCGCAGCTCTTCCTCCTCTATCATATTGACTGTGACTGCTGCAGGCCTCTTCATACCTGAGTGTGTCCAGTCTCCAGTGTGGATCCTCCAGTCCAGCACACAGCAGCTTCATTTCTGAGTCTCCTGGATGATTGTAGCTCAGGTCCAGGTCTCTCAGGTGGGAGGGGTTGGAGCTCAGAGCTGAGGCCAGAGAAGCACAGCCTTCCTCTGTGATCAGACAGCCTGACAGCCTGCAAACATACAAAACAACACACATAGCAGATCATCTGAGGGTGCGGTAGCAGTTTTGATTCCAGGGGAGCAATATTCAGTGTGAACATAAACTGATTAAGAGTTTTAACACTTAAATCCCTAAAAAATACAAATAATTATAATCCTCATATAAGACATATAGATGATCATTTATTCACTCACTCATTGTCAACCCCTTACCCTGGGTTACAGGGCCGCAGAGGGCTGGAGCCTCTCCCAGCTGACATTTAGTGAAAGGTGCATATAGATTATAGTTTATTTAAATATCTCAAGTCATTCAAGACAAAAAAAATAACTTGATCTTACCTGAGTCTTTCCAGTTTACAATGTGGACTCTCCAGTCCAGAAGCAAACAGCTTCACTCCTGAGGCCTGGAGGTTGTTGTTACTTAGGTCCAGCTCTTTCAGATTGGAGAACTGGGAGCTGAGAACTGAAGACAGAGCTTCACAGCTTCTCTCTGAGAGGTTACAGCCACTCAATCTGAATGGAGAATTTACAGTTAAAACTCAATTTGTAATAGTTGTGTATCTAAAATATTTTCAGTATATGCAAGTATCTATGTGCATACAGAGCTTTCTTGGAGGCTTTGACCACTGGCAGCAGCCTCAGAAGAGCCTCCTCTGAAGCAGAGAATTTCTTCAGGTCAAACACGTCCAGATCTTTTTCTGATGACAGTAAGATGAAGACCAGAGCTGACCACTGAGCAGGAGAGAGTTTATCTGTGGAGAGACTTCCTGAACTCAGGGACTGTTGGATCTGCTCCACTAGAGAACGGTCATTCAGTTCATTCAGACAGTGGAACAGATTGATGCTTCTTTCTGGACAGGAGTTCTCCTCAATTCTCTCCTTCATATACTGGCCTGTATCCCAATTGGTCTGTGAGCATCTTTCTGTCTGTGTCAGCAGTCCCTTTAAGAAATCCTGATTGGTCCGCAGTGAAAGTCCCAGGAGGAAGCGAAGGAACAAGTCCAGGTGTCCATTTGGACTCTGCAAGGCCTGGTCCACAGCACTCTGGTATAACTGTTTCACAGCAGTTTCATCACTTCTTGTTTCAGACTTCTGTGAGGTTGGTTGTTCTTCTGCCAGTAGATTGACACCAGAGTTGATGAAGGTCAGATGGACATGAAGAGCAGCCAGAAACTCCTGAACACTCAGATGGACGAAGCAGAAGACCTTGTCCTGGTACAGCCCTCTCTCCTCTTTAAAGATCTGTGTGAACACTCCTGAGTACACTGAGGCTGCTCTGATATCGATGCCACACTCTGTCAGGTCTGATTCATAGAAGATCAGGTTTCCTTTCTGCAGCTGCTCAAAAGCCAGTTTTCCCAGAGACTCAATCATCATCCTGCTCTCTGGACTCCAGGTTGGATCCGTCTCAGCTCCTCCATTATACTTTACATTATTCACTTTGGACTGAACCACCAGGAAGTGGATGTACATCTCAGTCAGGGTCTTGGGCAGCTCTCCTCCCTCTCTGGTCTTCAACACCTCCTCCAGAACTGTAGCAGTGATCCAGCAGAAGACTGGGATGTGGCACATGATGTGGAGGCTTCGTGATGTCTTGATGTGGGAGATGATCCTGCTGGCCTGCTCCTCATCTCTGAACCTCTTCCTGAAGTACTCCTCCTTCTGTGGGTCATTGAACCCTCTGATCTCTGTCACCATGTCAACACACCCAGGAGGGATCTGATTGGCTGCTGCAGGTCGTGTGGTTATCCAGAGGCGAGCAGAGCGAAGCAGGTTCCCCCTGATGAGGTTTGTCAGCAGCACATCCACTGAGGTGGACTTTGTAACATCAGTCAGGACCTCATTGTTGTGGAAGTCCAGAGGAAGTCGACACTCATCCAGACCGTCAAAGATGAACACAACCTGGAACTCTTCAAACCTGCAGATTCCTGCTTCTTTGCTTTCAGGAAAGAAGTGATGAACAAGTTCCACCAAGCTGTACTTTTTCTCTTTCAGCACATTCAGCTCTCTGAAAGTGAATGGAAATATGAACTGTATGTCCTGGTTGGCTTCGTCTTCAGCCCAGTCCAGAGTGAACTTCTGTGTTAAGACTGTTTTCCCAATGCCAGCCACTCCCTTTGTCATCACTGTTCTGATTGGTTCATCTCTTCCAGGTGAGGGTTTAAAGATGTCTTTTTGTCTGATTGTTGTTTCTGGTCTGTCTGGTTTCCTGGATGTTTCAATCTGTCTGACCTCATGTTCATCATTGACCTCTGCAGTCCCTCCCTCTGTGATGTAGAGCTTTGTGTAGATCTGGTTCAGAGGAGTCTGGTTTCCTGCTTTAGCAATCCCCTCAAACACACACTGGAACTTCTTCTTCAGGTTGGATTTGAGTTTAGGCTGACACACTTGAGCAGGAGGTCCTGAATGAATACAAAATAAATCAGTAAGGTATTTATAACATACATTATGACAATTTACTCCCCTAAAGAATGCATATTTAAACATATTTCCTCAATCTCTAGAACCATCAGTAAATGTCCCGTTTATCCAGCGGGTGAAATCTTTAGAGAAATCCTCTTACTGCTCTGCAGACGGTCAGCCAGCTCATCCTGCTTCATTCTCCTCAGGAAGTGCAGTGTGATCTTCAGAAATGCCTTTCTGCTGCTCCTCCTCTGCTCTTCTTCCTCACCATCCAACACCTCCTCATCCTCCTTCTTACTCTCTGAGCATTCTGGGTAATCTGAACTCAGAACCTTCTTGATTTTCTTTAGTTCATTCTTTACAAAAATGACAATGTTCTCCTCCAGCAGCTGGAACAGAAAATTATATGAATGACACAATTAACTTAAAATCATGGACCAAACATCAGAACCATGTTGGACAGACTGACAATCCACTGGTCTAAAAAGTGCAGCGTGGAGATTATTGTGAACAGAATATATGGAAAGGTTGTTGTACATGTACAGACCATAAATATATAGTCCATGTGTGTTTGATGCTGCTGGGCAGACTGACCTCTGGGAACCTCTGAGCTCTCCTGGTCAAATCTGTTGAGGAATTATGAAGAATTAGCTCAAATTATGTCTGTCCTCACAGAGACAAACACAAGGTAAATTATATTTGGTTTTCAGGTTAAGTCTCTTCAACACCAACACACAGCTCACACAAGCTCACTGGATGCTATCTTTCCAGTACAAGGATTAGTTAGTGCTTCGCAGTAAACCTGTAGCAGGTAAAGTGAGAACCACTTCAGGAAACCTAAGAGAAAATTATAGAATACTGTTTCAAACCAAAGCTGAGGGTGATTTGACAACAAAAAGCATGAAAAAATTAAAGCTAGAATGTTCTTCTCTGGGATATATGTAATCAAACAGGTACAGCTGTTATTCATGAAGTTGATGTGGTTTTTAATTTGATACTTTTGCGTTGATACGTGTGCATTTCTTCTGTTCTTTGTTTAACCAATCTACCAACAGGAAAGTGGACAACAATTAGCTTGTTTTACACGCAACAAATTTTAGACGTTTGGTAGAGGTAAAGACTACCTTCTCTTTAGCTTCTGCAGCATGTAGTTAGCCTGATGTGACGATCCATGATGCAGCTGTCAGGTCTTTTCTACCTTTTTGAATACTAACTTTTTATGTGGACATTTTGCTCTGGTGGTGTGGTTGTATTCCCTTCAGACAGTCTGACAGATGCAGAACCTTTTTGGGACTGTACTGGATGAGAGAACATGCGCACTGCCCTCTTTCGGAGGTGGAAAATGGAAACTGCAAACACTTGTGATCAGACATAAATCTCACCACTAATCCACACAAATTAACTTCAGCAACACGGATAAAGTGCAGCTCACTTAGTGGTTTTCAGTCTTATTATTCAGCCTTTTTTCATTCCCAGGGCATCTAATAGCATTTTGAATAAGGAGGTGGTTGTGGTGGATGTGGGAGCCATAAACCGGACTTTCACCCAGGGGACCCAGAAGTTTGTTTCCCATGTGAAACAAAATGTCAACATTTATTTTATTTTAAGTAACAATAAAGTAAGTAATATAATTATTATAACCCACTAGTTTTATTCTTTGAGTCTAGGTTTAAGTCTAACCGGACATTGCATATGTATTATTTCTAACTTGACCGCAGAGCAACACCACCAAGGGGTGTTGACCAAGTGTCCATATGTGACGAGATGGGAGTATGAACGAGTTGTTTATACTCATGTAGTCATCAGATAACAGAATGTGTGGGAAGAAAGTGTTAAACTGGAGTCAACAGCTGAAGACAGGGTATACTGGGCATCTTTTGGATGTGAAAATATAAATATATGTGAAAAAGAAAGCTGGTGAAAATAAACAGGTTTAATAAAACATGAATTAGTAATATTTTGATGTTATTAACAGTTCACCGTTTTGCAGCAAAGGATTGTCCTTTAAAATTAATGATGCGATCAGTTGACCAGTCGCTCTTGAAGGACACACAGCTGGGCTCAGGTCCAGGTCCAGCAGAGTCTGGTCCCTGCTGCTGCTTTGGGCTTCAACACAACACACACAGAGCTTTGAGAGTGAATAATGATGGTGGAGTGATTTGAGTCCTGGACAGTTAGAGATCCTCATCTCACCTCTGAGCTTTGGTCTGGCTGTCATGTTCCCCACACAGAGTGCTTTTAGAGGGAGGGACTCCCTCCTCTCTGTCCTCACACTGACTCATGCTGCTCAACTCACATCCACTTTCATCTGGAGAGGAAACACAAATCATTCATCTGCACATCAACTCAAATCCTCCTTTCCATCATTCTCCTGGAAAAAGATCAGCTGCTCCTCCACTGATTGGCTGCTAGTTTCTGTTTCATATCAGTGGCAGCTGAATGCAGTCAGACAGCAGCGTGAGGCAGAGGAAGCTGCCATCAGCTGCTGGACTTCTACTATCAGTCCACTAGATGGAGGCATGAAGCTGCAGCCCAGCACACACCATGCATGGAGGAGCGGTGATAACAGGTGTTGTGCCGAATTCTGCCTGCCTGCCGAGAATTGCATGCACCTCGCGAGTGAAAACGGTCATTTATGCTGAGAAAAGAGGTGGATGCAAATCTCTGCAGGTAGCCTACAAAATTTGATCTGCCGAATTATGCATCCACCTCTTTAGGTCCTTTTACGGAGATACCGGAAGAGGTGGGGAGATTCAGTGTGTGTTAGGTTACGACGTGTTGGAATAAAGTCAAGCTAAGACAACGTACCGCCTCCTCATCTGTATTAAGGATATACAAAGATAGCAACAGGTTTACGTGACAGACACTTTGCTGATCAAACGGCGTTATCACCACATATATTTACTGAATGTCAAGGAATGGTACTTCTACTAAGTGTATTAAAATATTAAAGACTCTAAACGTTCATAAAATATTTACTTAGAATCATTTATCACCATTGATGAAGGCCACAAAGAATATTATAGCGTTTAAAAGCAGCATTTGGAGGTGCACGCAATTCTCGGCATGTCGACAAAACTCTGCTGAACACCGGCCGAGCGAAGCCGCGTTTAGAGTCTCAGACAGCGGCTCGTCTCCGCCTCCTGCACAGGCTGCTTCAGGCAGGAAAAGATGCCTTCAGTCATTAGTAAGTGGAGCTACACCAACAACAACTCCGAGGATAAACTAACTCTAGTTCTGCTCTTATTCCACTGTTTAAACTGCCAAATATATCAACATGGCGGGTACAAGTGCCTTGCGTTATTTATATTTATTAACCAATGTTCTGAGTTAATTTAACATAATATTTTTACTGCAACAAGCTAATAACAGTTAGCCACAAGATGCGCAAAGATTCATTCAAGTGTAAAGCAGTGAAACATTCGTTTACATTACGTTTCCAGGGATCAAACAAGCTGCGCCACGACCGAAAGTAACCGAAACCGAAAGTAAAGTTTAAACAGGATACAGGCTGTGTGTGCTGGTGTTATTGCATAATACATTTTGAAACTCATCTCTTTATTTATTTTTGCAGGTGCACAAGATACAACATTACTATGAATAACAGGTTTTGTTTCTTGACAGGTACAAAACAAATTACTTCATGTTGGATAAGCTTCAGATGAAAAGTCATAACTAGGTGATGTTCTAAGAAACAAACCAAGGTGATGCACAATAAAACATTTTATTTATTTAATCTCTGTGGTGTTGTTGTAGGTGATGGATACCTCCTGGTTTGTTAGTGCTCCTGTGTTCCCCCACTGGTATACTGTTAATGTTTGCACGTGTAAATCTTATGCACAAATTTTTGCATTCTCTGCACAAAGAGCTTATTCTTTATTAGTAAAAAACATTGAATTACTTTAATGTGCTAGATAGTAGCAGGCTGATTATTATTATTATTTCCTACAGTGTGTTGGTCCATCGTGACACTGCTGCAGGAGAGGAGGAGAAGTGACTGCTTCCACTCACACCATCAATAATCCAATCATAGGAAAGATGCCCAAATTCATTTGAAATACATTGTTCTTCCAAATTAGTACCCATAATGCAGCTCTTTTAGTTTTCTATCACAGCTCATGTTTAAAATTAGTCTGTTTTGTTTTAAACCCTCTGAACCTGGAAAAGCTCAAAAATCCAGCATCGTAACTGCTGCTTAAAATCGCACTGCAAGAGAAGCACTTAGGGGACTTAATCTGTTAATAATCTGGATCCATTTGGTTCCAAGGTGGAAGGAATGTATCGGAGCTTCCCACTTTGGTAACACATACATGTTTTGGTGTTGGTGCTGTGAACAACATGCAGGAAGATGACAACAACGATGCACCAGGTGCACATTTTAGACAGAGAAGATGGATGGTTTGAAAGAGGTGTCAAGGAAGGAATCTACACCAGGGTTGAGAAGCCGTCGCTTAACAGAGTCAGCCACCACTTATCCCCCACTTACAACGCTGTCCTATCATCACTTCCCAGGAAACTTAACAAACGTTACCTCTTGGCCTCAGGTGAGGGTGACTGGTTTCTATCAGATCAATGTAGTGAAGCAAAAGGTACAATATTCCTTTCTGAAATGCAGTGGAGCAGAGCACAAAGTATACATGAAATAGAAACGCTCAAGCAAAGAACAGAACCTCCAATGTGTGCAGAAACTGCATACACTGAGTACCTCCTCACTTCCCCTAATGCTTGAGTTCAGTAATGAAGCAGCTGGTCTTAAATAATTTACAGTAATTGTCCTGACTGTACTGATATGAGTCTTCTTGGTAGAACATTTTGGCCCTATTTCTAATAGGGTCAACGTCTGCATATATAATACACAGAGAAATCTATACTTTAAATGTGTTTATTCTCTACAGCATAAGAAACATTTAAACACAAATACTGCAGGAATACCTTTTTTTATGACTGGTTTAGATGATGTTTTCCCTGACGTCCACTGGATGGCAGCAATCTCTCTACATTCAGAAACAGGGAAATCCAACTTTTGTACTTTTTAATGAACATTTCTGCTAATGTTTGTGTTGTTTATTAGTTTTGAGTGTGAGGAACAGTTCCAAAAGACTAATAACAGACACTACTAAGCCATTTCCAAATGCAGAAAATATTTATTTATTTGGGGGTTGATTCATAGTTTTGTCTTTTGATTGTTAAATCAAATGTACTATTATAATCTGTCTCCACAAAATAATTTACTTGTGGTTGTATTTATTAAAATGGATACATTTACACATGTTGCTATGGCATTTTTTTCTTCCATTGTTATTTCCTGACGAAGAGATATGAGGCTTTGGTCACTTTTAATTTGAAAATCAGCAAAGAAGTGGGACCGGAAGCAAGTGTACTGTGGATAACATGCTAACTTTTTACCGTTACCATATATCCCTACTGGGAGTTCAGCAGCAGAGCCTGCATGTGAGGATAAACGTGTTTAAGTGGACTCTGTTTAAACTTTCGGGATGTTTCACCTCAGACTCATCTCCTGTTAGCCAAGAATGCTAAAGGAAGTTAGCTTGTTAGCAGGAAGTAGCCGGAGCCGGAGCTCGGCCTCACAGTGTGTATTTTATCAGAGTGAGCTGCGTGTCTGTAACGGAGTGTGTCTGGAGGAAAAGCTGCTGTAAACATGTCTAAAGTCCAAACGCTGAGAGCTTTTGTCCAGCAGCGACTAAGTGCGGCTGCTGAAGAGATATTTGAGCTGTTTGAAAGAACGATAGCAGAGTACGAGGAGGAACTTTGTGGACAACGCAAACTACTGGACGCTGTTTTCAAGCCTGAAGTCCGGTTACACAGAGCAGGTTTGTGCACTTTACTGCTTATTCTCGCTGTAAACTGCCTTTACTGCAGTAAAAGTACTAATACCACTCTGTGAAAATACTCCACTGCGAGTAAAAGTCCTGCATTCAAACCTTCCTTCAGTAAAAGTATGTGAGTATTATCAGCAACATGTACTTACAGTATGACAGTAAAAGTACTCACAGTGCAGTAAAATGTTCCTGTCAGAGTTTCTCTGTTATATCTGATGTTTCTGGATTAATATTCCTGCTGCATTAATGCTGCATTTTACTGCTGCAGATGTTTAAGGTCATTTTAACTCCTTTGTATCCTGCTGGGAAGTTTAATCTGCAGAAATGCATCACTGTTTATGAAATTTGAGAACCACGTATCTCAGTGGTTAGTTAGTGACATTTTGAACAATCGTTTTTTGAGTGTTGTCTGTGACTCTACTTTGACCTAATGTTAGAGGGACTGAAATAAAACAGGACTGTATAATCACTTCCTACTACATATCAGGTTTTATGGGGATGTGCAAATACAAAACAAGCATTATTTTAGGTCTTTCTTTCAAGTAAAATGTTTACTATGTGTATAAAAGCCACACAGCAATAAAACACACTATTGACAATATTTACATAATGTACAAATTGTCATGTTTTAACTTTTAAACAATATTTATATATAAAGACTAAATATGTATTAAAAAACACAGGAAAGTCCCACTATTTACATAATTTGCATGTTATGAGCATAGCCCTGTGTCCGAGCTGGTTAAAACCTGGAGATGGAGAGCGATGGCTGGGTCTTTGTCCATCTTCGAGCTGGCTCCTGAGTAGATGGGGGTGCAGGTTGCGGTTGGGGTCCTGGTGGTGACCTGGTGGTGACCTGGTGGTGACCTGGTGGCAGGCACAGGTCACGCTGTCTGTGTTTCACTGGGCCCTGGGCAGCTGGAAATCCTCTCAAAAAAACAAATTAGTCTCATTCAGTATGAATATACTGAACATAAATGGATAAAATGATATGAAAGACCATATCTGTACAAGTACTATGATAAAATAGTCAATGGCCAAAACATATTTACTCATCACTACAAGAGATAACGTTATTCAAATTGTGAATGGAGGTGAAGATATATCACATTAGTTATCTAAAGGATATCACATAGAACAGCCTACATGCCTACAACGTTACGATTTATAAGTGTATCCCACTTCTGCACAAGAAAATAACTTCCCTGGAGTCAGTTTGTCAAAGTTCATGACAACTTACTGAAACACAAAGCAGCACAGACGCAGCTTATTTTAGCCAAAATGGTCACAGTTAGCCAAGCACTAAGTGCACCATTGGAAACAAGGTTTTATAAAATAAATGCGCTTACCCCATCGTCAAATGGATCTCTTTTGTGTAATCCTCCTCATCGTAAGAATCAAAACAGTCAGGCCCCGAAACTCGTCTCTCATCCTCATCTCTGCTTTCCAAAACTGCTGCAAGAACTTCTTTCAATGTAGTCATCTCCACCAAAAACTGCAACCTACTGTTATTTTTGTGCATGAATGGTTGTGATTTTGTGAGTACTTGGCATTAATAAATTCTGAAAGACCAATAAATGAACAATAAAAGACCAACGTTGACTGTTTTCCTTGCACAAGAATTTTATAAATAAAAACAACCCACAATTAATATTAGGCCTGTAGTAGTGATACGCTTTATAAGAAATTTTATGAATATAGTTGCAGGTGAGGCAAAAAGTTAATTTCCACCCCTGGTTCCAAATATGTCGGACAAAATGTGCATAATTTATCGACACATTTTAGAAAGTAGTTGTGTCAGTGGTTTAAATGTTAACAGGAAGTTGGAATTTTCTAAGATGTGTGTATGTATTTCATTATTCTCCACAGACGTCCAGCTGCTATTGGTGAGTAAAGAAGAGGTTCCCCCTGAGCAGCAGGAGTGGAGGCCCAGTCTGGACCAGGAGGACCAACTAGAGCCCCAACACATTAAAGAAAAGTGGAGCTCCAGTCTGGACCAGGAGGACCCACCAGAGCCCCCACACATTAAAGAGGAACAGGAGGAACGCCTGATCAGTCAGTCAGGAGGGGAGCAGCTTCAACGTCTGGAGGAGGCTAATTTCATCAAATTCACATTCACTCCTGTCCCTGTGAAGAGTAAGTTAGATGAAGAGAAACCTCAGTCCTCACAGCTTCATCAAAGACTGAGACAAAAAACTGACCAGATGGAAACAGAAGCTGATGGAGAGGACTGTGGAGGACCAGAACCAGCCAGGAACTCTGATGCAGACGGACATCTACAACCGGCTACTCATGACAAGATTTCATACTCATCTGAAACTGAAACTGATGACAGTTGTGACTGGGAGGAGACCAGAGAACCTGAGTCAGGTTCAAACCCTCTGCAAAACAGTAAAGTACCTGTAAGTGATCAGGAATGTAGTACTGGAAAAACATCAAGCAGCTCCTCTGAATGTGCTACAAGCTTTGGCCACGAGGTACATCTGCAGGAGCACAGTGGAGAGGAGCCACTTAGTTCTGTCTGTGGTAAAGGATCAGTTTTAACCAAACACTTAACAGGTCATACAGGAGAAAAACCTTTCAGCTGCTCAGTTTGTAAAAGAAGTTTCAATAACAGAAGCAGTTTGTCCAAACACATGAGAACCCACACAGGGGAGAAACCGTTCAGTTGTTCTGTCTGTGGTAAAGGATTCACACGAAAGTCAGATGTGAGACGACACTCAACTGTCCACACAGGGGAGAAACCCTTCAGCTGTTCTGTCTGTGGTAGGAGATTTACACAAAACTCAACTTTGACCTCACACATAAGAATTCATACAGGAGAAAAACCCTTCAGCTGCTCAGTTTGTAAAAAAAGATTCCGTGACAAAAGCTATATGTCCACACACATGAGAATCCACACAGGGGAGAAACCTTTTAGTAGCAGCGTTTTTGATACATTTTTTGGGATCACAGAAACCTCACAAAGGTGAAGAGGTCATTTAGGATCTTAATTGTCATGCTAGTCATTGAACTCAGTTTCCCAGTATCCTCCAAAGGTCACGCAGACGCTTGAACTCGGCCTACAGACCCAACTGCAGCCTCAATTGGTCAAGACCTGTGACTTCAGACACCTTATTGATAAAACCACAGCTCTGTTTCCTCTCTTTCCACCTTCTTTCCACTCGGTTCTTCTCTCCCTTGGCTCCGCTACCTCTCAGGAGGACACTGTCCTGTTTTGACGCCACAGCGGCCTCCCAGCTTGGCCTGCTCAGACCGGACAGCCGCTGATGGTCAACATGTTGTTTTAAAATGTGATTTATAAATGAAATGACTTTAGTTACCTCCCAACATCACAGTTTATTTCTATTTGAATGGACTCTCCTGGTCTTTGCTCTCATTATGTGTAAAACATGAACAGTTGATTCTTAAAGTGCTCGGACTGTCTTTGAGTTTTATCAGTCAGATCTCAAGTCTTTGTTTCAAACTTTGATTTTACACAGTTGGACAGCTGATGTGTTGTATTTGTTGTATTTAGTTGCTTTTAAATCAGAGGTTTTGGATTTTCCAGCCTTTTTCCGGACAGTAATCAGATGCCATGTGGATGTTGAGAGAGTTGTTGGCTGCTGTAATCATCCTTCAGCTGGGTGTCTTCAAGTATGTTCAATGCAGTTGTTTTGTTTTGACTCAGACTGCTGAGATCATTGTAAAGATTTGTTTCTCTGGCCCGCTCACTAACACATCATTGGTTCAAATGTGTGGCTGCTCTTTAGTAGCTTCATGGTTATTTTCTCAAGGCTTAAACATATATTCTCATTTGTTTTAAGGAAAAACTCAATGACAGGTGTAAATAAGTAAATACAGTGTTTGTTCCTTACTAATTTTCTAATGATTTATGATGTGTAATCCATTGTAAGTTAGAAATAAAAATGTTTTAATAACTGTGTGTCATTTGGAAAACCAAATAGTTATTGATCAGTTAGTAATATACATTATATGTAGCATTAATTGTAAATGACACCGTTAGACTTTGTGATAGTTCTTTATTGTTATTTTTTTATATTCTTCAAATTTATAAAAAATAAACAGACAGCACAGAGAGAGGTCAACACCTGCAAGAGAACGGGGAGGGGAGCAAGGGGCGGAGTAAAACAAAAAACAAACACAAAATAAACAAAAACAAAGAGACAACCAGCCGAACAGCAGTAATAAACAGCTGACATAGGAAGACAATTGAGAGAGAAATGAAAACAAGAAAAAAATTAGGCAACATAAATAAACAACTCAGCACTGCTGTGAGAGCTGAAATAATAATTAATATAAATAAATAACTGAATGAAAAACATCAAGAATAATTCTACCAGGGAGAACCTTTGTTTGTTTGTGTGTCGATATGTGAGACTGTATGTGTCTGAGTGTATATGTGTGTATATGTTTGTGTACATAAGCCTGTTACAGAATGTAGTTCATAGTGGGAGTGGGAAGCCACAACCGTACCACACCGTCTCCAGCGACAGGCAGGCAAGACCCCCAGTTGCAAATAGGGGCGGGATGGAGGTCAACTCCCAGATGAACAGCAACGCGAACGCAGAAGACCTGACCAACAAACACCAAATACACTGGCCATCCAAATGCCAATTGACAACGCAATGCCATCGGAAAGCAAAAGGCGGAACCCGCTGAAGAGCGGCACCCGGACCGACCGCGGCACGCACACAACAGAGGCCAGTGCCACCCTGGGACCGGCACCCAACCGCCGCGGAATGGGCAACCAAACCAGCAAAATGCCACGAAATTATCAACAATAGTGCGCAAGTGACGACCCCAACCCGCGCAAACACAATGACACCCACCGCCCGGCAGCTCTCCGTGTATCCCGCGTGCACGGCCGAGCAAATGAGAGAGAGCAAGCGGCAGAACACAAAAAACACCGCAGTAGGTCCCAGCCCGGCAGCAAATGTGGCGCCCAGGCCACGGTGCACCTGCTGATAAAAGTCCGCCGCCACCAGCGCCAGCCCAACATCCCCCACGCACAGCACGCCCTCTGGCTGACATGCAACGCCAGCCGAACCAGCAACGATGCAAAATCAACTTGCTTAGCTGCATGTCACCAGCAATTCACCCACCTGTGAAGGGCAGAGAACCTCAGGCACAGGCCCAGAACAAACCCGGAGCATCTGGACAACCAACTACCTCAGTCTCCAGAGGAGTCTGACAACCGGCCTACAGAGAAACAGGGGAACACGGATCTGAGGCCAATGAGGTAAACCAGGGACACAAACTAGTCCCCCCAAGCCAACCAGGAAATGCCCCCCCTGGACTAACACAAACTAACGCCCAGCAGCCGCCCAGAGACCCTGCACAGAAAAAAAACAATGCATGAAGATGCATCGACAATCGGCCCACAATCCTATCGCAGCCCTCCGAGCCGCAGCCAGACCGACCCACACCGTGCTGCGCCCAGAGACCCCCACCCCAAGTAGCCAGGGAACCCCGTGACTCCCCAAAGCGCAAAGGACCCCAGACCGCATGTCCCGGGGAGAGCTGCGCCCTGCCCCAAGGGAGAACAGTAGAGAACCGTGCCGAGGAACTCCCAGCTGCCAGGGAGCGTTAACGCGGGGAAACCAGGGCCGACATTCCCCTAGCCCAGCCGGAGGCATCCCCCCCCCAGAGTGCAGGCAGAGCCAGCAGCCCCCGATGTCCGTAAACCCGAGGCTGGTCCCGGCCCTGGATGGGAGCCCAGTCCTCCAAGTCAACCACCCCCAAGAAAGGGGTCCAAAACCCTGACAACACTGGATTCTCGAATGCACCCACTGTGAGAGAGGTGGCAGGGGGAAGCAGCGGGAGCCCCACCCCTGCTGAAGAGGGCCCCGGCGAGGAGAGGAGACCATGGGCCCCCGGTCCAGGGACATACCACCCGCCCCAGGAATGAGCAAAGACCCGATTCCCCGGACCCCAATGTCCAGGGGGGCTCACGCCCCCCCCGACCCGCCCCAGGTCAGACGAGGCGGACACCAGTCAAGATCATAACTTGGTTTGAGCCTCTAAACGTCTTGGTCTTGTCCCGGTTTAGATAAACTCTGGTCTTGGTCTTGACTTGGTCTCGGTTTGGGCAGTCTTGACTACAACACTATGTTTAAGGTGTGTAACACCCTTTGCTGCACGATGGGGGACCTTTCCTTCAAATGTGACTTTGCCGGTTAACATGTAGTATTTTTTATTTCTGAAACTACTCTAACATTTCATGTTTCCATTCACAGGTTAATGACGCAGCCCAAAGGTTATGTTGTGTTTAATAAAAAAATGCTCTTCTGATGGAGAATTCAACTGTTTTTATTGAATCGTATTCATCACGCACGAATATCTTACAACAAAATAGCCGACATTAAATGACAGAATAATAGGACATGGCACAACTAGATACAGAGAGGGATCAGTAACAAGCAACAAAGGCATTAAAGATAAATAGCTAAGTCTTTATACATTTGAACTGTTAATGACTATATAATGCTTCAATATAATGTATGATTTATATTGATGTAATATTTTTCATATAAGATGAAAAGATTCAAAGAGGCTTTTATTTACAATGAATATCAGTCTTTTCATAAAATAATATTTATTTTCTGTTAGTATCTAATAACAAAGTCATGTTCTTAAATAAATATCTGACACAAACACAAAATGAATGACAAATGCTTTCAGTTTCGTTATTGCTAAAAACACACTTTTCCTCAACATCAAGCCTGAATCTTAATACAACTTGTTTATTTGATAAACATATTATAGCAGTGAGTGCAGAGGTAATGTCAGATCCTGTTTACGCTGGGGAGATGGTTGTTCATCTGAAAGTTGGCTGCTCTATTTATGCACTAAGCGGATTAGGGAGCTCGATTTGGCTGTGAAGTGACGAGGGTGTAGTTTCGGAAAGCCCCCGAGTAAGACAGTAAGAGTAAGTAAGATAGTTGCTCCAGAGGCGTGCGACCTCTGACACACATAGCAACTGAAAGTCAGCTAAATTAAGTAATATAGATTATAAATGTTATATGTTGTTTAAATTTACTCCAGTGCTTTAGCCACAATTGAAAAATATAAATTAAGAAGTACAACAATAAATACATTTTTCTCAGATTATGCTTTTCTACTGTTTACTTTTATTTTACTTTATGGTATTTCTAGATTCTGGAAAGATCTGGGTTTTATACACAGCCATATGGGGTTGGGGGACGCTTTTATTTTGAAATAAAGTTCAGAAGTGGTACCGGAAGCATTTCCGGTGGTACTTCCTGTGGCTAACATGCTAATATTTTCCTTTCGTTATCGTGAGATGCAGCCGGAGTTCAGCAGCAGAGCCTGCATGTGAGGATAAACGTGTTTAAGTGGACTCTGTTTAAACTTTCGGGATGTTTCACCTCAGACTCATCTCCTGTTAGCCAAGAATGCTAAAGGAAGTTAGCTTGTCAGCAGGAAGTAGCCGGAGCCGGAGCTCGGCCTCACAGTGTGTATTTTATCAGAGTGAGCTGCGTGTCTGTAACGGAGTGTGTCTGGAGGAAAAGCTGCTGTAAACATGTCTAAAGTCCAAACGCTGAGAGCTTTTGTCCAGCAGCGACTAAGTGCGGCTGCTGAAGAGATATTTGAGCTGTTTGAAAGAACGATAGCAGAGTACGAGGAGGAACTTTGTGGACAACGCAAACTACTGGACGCTGTTTTCAAGCCTGAAGTCCGGTTACACAGAGCAGGTTTGTGCACTTTACTGCTTATTCTCACTGTAAACTGCCTTTACTGCAGTAAAAGTACTAATTATTATTATTAGTACTATTATCAGCAACATGTACTTACAGTAAAATAATAATAATCTTTATTTATTGAGCACTTTTCAAAAACAAGTTACAAAGTGTTTCAAAGAAGGTTAAAATCAAGGGCAACTGCACTTGGTTGAAGATACTGGAAGACGTTTCGTCCCTCATCCAAAGGACTTGAAAGAGGTGTCAAGGAAGCATCTACACCCGGGTGGAGAAGCTGTCATTGAACAGGGGAGGGGGTCTACGCCACCACTTATCCCCCACTTACAGGTGAAGATACCAACGATGGTCGTTCAGTCTTGGCCACAGGTAGTCTTAATGACTGTAACGACTGTCGTCACAGCAACCAGGAACACTAACGAACCAGCGGTATCGATGACCCGGGATAACGACCCACTGAGGTTAAATAGCTGAGTTTCCCTGCCAGTCAGTCAGAACTGAAGAAGTCCTTTGGATGTATCTTCAACCAAGTCCAGTTGCCCTTGATTTTAACCTTTGTTGGATAACTACGACCTGGATGACTGAGAATCAACATAGACAAGTTACCAAGTGCTTTAACAAGTGCAAAGGCAATAAAACATAAAAACAAAGACACAATAAAAACAAGAAAACACTTAAGAGACTAAAATACATGTAAAAAGTAAATGGAAAAAAGAAATAGAAAAAAGTCAAATACAATCGCGAAAGGCTCTCCTATAAAACTAAGAAGGGACTTAAGAGAGTTCACTGACTCAGCCGACCTGATTTCCTCGGGCAGGCTGTTCCAGAGTCTCGGGGCCCTGACAGCAAACGCTCTGTCCCCTTTAATCTTCAGTCGAGACTCTGGAACAGACAACAGACCTCTGCCCGAGGATCTCAAACTACATGCTGGTGCATATGAGACTAAAGAGATATAACAGAGCGAGAGGCCATGAAGAACTTTAAAAGTAATGAATAAAACTTTAACAGCTATTCTAAAACATACTGGGAGCCAGTGTAATGAAGCTAAAATAGGAGTAATGTGGTCATATTTCTTTGTTCTGGTTAAAAGCCTGGCAGCTGAGTTCTGGACAGTCTGGAGTCGATCAATAGATTTTTGGGTTAAACAGGTGAAAAGGCAGTTGCAATAATCCAGGCGTGATGAGATGAAGGTGTGTCTGTGTCCTTAAAAGTTAACATCCATCGTTTTGATATATTTGTAATCTGGTAAAAACATGATTGAACAAGCTTTGTGGTGTGCTGCTCGAAATGTAAATTACTATCAAACCAGACACCAAGGTTCTTTGCAACAGGCTTAATGTGATTCTCTAGGCAACCAGCAGGTGGCAGTATTTCTTTGCCATCTGCTGAGACCCAAAGACCAGGATCTCTGTTTTGTTCAACCGGAGGAAATTATTTGACATCCAATCAAAGAGGCAGTCGGTAAATGAACTCAGCATTCCAGGGTCTGTGGATCTGACGGGCAGGTACATCAGCATAAACATGAAAATCATAGTTTTTTGATGACGCTCCACGGGCCAGCTGGTCAACTCAAAATAACCATTAGTAAACTTTTAATCGTCCATAGTTTTAGACTGCACAGCGAAAATTTGAAGTCGATCGGACAAATCTCTAGAAGGAGTTTGTTAAAGTACAAAGTGTATAAATCTCCCAAAATGACCATTAAATCCAAAATGGCCGACTTCCTGTTGGGTGTCGGGTATCGCCCAAGAGGCTTTTTGTGCGTCTGGACATGATACATGTGCTCTGTAGAGGGCGGTAGCGAGC